>NC_086101.1:198570546-198870546 GCF_963921235.1 Mobula hypostoma | reverse complement strand
TCTTTGTGTCATCAGCAAGTTTACTAACCCATCCCTCCACTTCCTCACCCAGGTCATTTATAAAAATCACAAGGAGAAGGGGTCCCAGTACAGATCCCTGAGGCACACCACTGGTCACTGAACTCCATGCAGAATATGACCCATCTACAATCGCTCTTTACCTCCTGTGGACAAGCCAATTCTGGATCTACAAAGCAGGGTCCCCTTACATCCCACGTCTACTTATTTTCTCATTAAGCCTTGCATGGGGTACCTTATCAAATGCCTTGCTGAAATCCATATACACTACATTTACTGCTCTTCCTTCATCAATGTGTTTAGTCACATCCTCAAAAAATTCAATCAAGTGCGTAAGGCAAAGCCAAGCTGACTATTCCTAATCATATTATGCCTCTCCAAATATTCATAAATCCTGCCTCTCGGGATCTTCTCCATCAACTTACCAACAACTGAAGAAAGACCCACTGATCTATAATTTCCTGGGCTATCTCTACTCCCTTTCTTGAATAAGGGAACAGTATTTGCAACCCTCCAATCCTCCGGAAACTCTCCTGTCCCATTAAGTGATGCAAAGATCATTGCCAGAGGCTCAGCAATCTCCTCCATGATCCCTGTGGCATACCACTAATCACAGGACTCCACTCAGGGAAGCAATCCTCCACTACAACTCTCTGGCTTCTTCCATTGAGCCTATGTCTAATCCAATTTACTACCTCCCCATGTATACCTGGCGACTGAATCTTCCTAACTAACCTCCCACGCGGGACTTTGTCAAAGGCCTTACTGAAGTCCATGTAGACAACATCCACTGCCTTCCCTTCATCCACTTTCCTGGTAACCTCCTCGAAAAACTCTAATAGATTGGTTAAACATGACCTACCACTCACAAAGCCATGTTGACTCTCCCTAGTAAGTCCCTGTCTATCCAAATACTTGTAGATCCTATCTCTCAGTACTCCTTCCAATAATTTACCTACTTACGACATCAAATTTACTGGCCTATAATTTCCCGGATTACTTTTAGAACCTTTTTTAAATAACGGAACAACATGAACTATCCTCCAATCCTCCGGCACCTCCCCCGTAGATACCAACATTTTAAATATATCTGCCAGGGCCCCTGCAATTTCAGCACTAGTCTACTTCAAGGTCTGAGGAAATACCCTGTCAGGTCCTGGGGATTTATCTACTCTGATATGCCTCAAAATAGCAAGCACCTCCTCCTCCTCAATCTGTATAGGTTCCATGACCTCACTACTTATTTGCCTTATTTCCATTGACTCTATGCCAGTTTCCTCAGTAAATACAGACGCAAAAAACCCATTTAATATCTCACCCATTTCTTTTGGTTCCATACATAGCTGACCACTCTGATCTTCAAGAGGACCAATTTTATCCCTTACTATCCTTTTGCTCTTAATATACACGTAGAAGCTCTTTGGATTATCCTTCACTTTGACTGCCAAAGCAACCTCATGTCTTCTTTTAGCCCTCCTGATTTCTTTCTTAAGTATTTTTTTGCACTTTTTATACTCCTCAAGCACCTTATTTGCTCCCTGTTTCCTATACATGTCATACATCTCTCTCTTCTTCTTTATCAGAGTTGCGATATCCCTCGAGAACCAAGGTTCGTTATTCTTATTCACTTTGCCTTTAATCCTGACAGGAACATACAAGCTCTGCACTCTCAAAATTTCTCCTCTGAAGGCCTCCCACTTACCAATCACATCCTTGCAAGAGAACAACCTGTCCCAATCCACGCTTTTGAGATCCTTTCTCATCTCTTCACATTTGGCCTTTTTCCAGTTCAGAACCTCAACCCGAGGACCAAATCTACCTTTATCCATGATCAAGTTGAAACTAACGGTGTTATGATCACCGGAACCAAAATGTTCCCCTACACACACTTCCGTCACCTGTCCTAACTCATTTTCTAATAGGAGATCTAATATTGCATCCTCTCTAGTTGGTACCTCTAAATATTGATTTAGAAAACTTTCCTGAACACATTTTACAAACTCTAACCCGTCTAGACCTTTAACAGTATGGGAATCCCAATCAATATGTGGAAAATTTAAATCCCCAACGATCACAACTTTATGTTTCCTGCAGTTGTCTGCTATCTCTCTGCAGATTTGCTCCTCCAATTCTCGCTGACTATTGGGTGGTCTATAATACAACCCCATTAATGTGGTCATACCTTTCCTGTTTCTCAGCTCCACTAATATGGCCTTGGTAGACAAGCCCTCTAATCTGTCCTGCCTGAGCTCTGTTGTAACATTTTCCCTGACTAGCAATGCCACCCCCCCACCCTTCATTCCTCTGCTTCTATCACATCCGAAACATCGGAACCCTGGAACATTAAGCTGCCAGTCCTGCCCCTCCTGCAGCCAAGTTTCACTAATGGCTATAATGTCGTAATTCCATGTTTCAATCCACGCCCTCAGCTCGTCAACCTTCCCCACAATACTCCTTGCATTGAAATAGAGCTATAACGCTGTTCTTTTAAATTCTTCCCCCCAGTCTAACTCACCGATGTCCACACGCCTGCACAGACATGCCTCGAGCAAACCGCTGAAGAAAAAATGATTTCCTTTTAAACTCTTCCCACCGGTCTAACTTGCTGACGTCCATGTGCCTGCACAGGTTGTCATAGTTTACAACAGAATATAATCAAGATGCAGAACTGAGTGGAAAAGTGGCAGATGGAGTTCAATCTAGAAAAGTGTTAAGTGATACACTTTGGAAGATCGAATTTGAAGGCAGAGTTCAAAGTTAATGGCTGGATTCTTAGCAGTGTGGAAGAACAAAACAATCTGGGATACAAGTCTATAGATTTTTCAAAGTTGCTGCAAAAGCTGAAAGGATGGTTTAAGAAGGCATATTGTGTGCTGGTCTTCATTAGTCGGGGGACTGAGATCAAGAACTGCGAGGTTATGTTGCAGCTCTACAAAACTCTGGCGAGAGTATTATGTTTAGTTCTGTTCACTGCATTATAGGAAGGATGTGAAAGAATTATAGAAGGTGCAGAGTTGGTTTACCATTGAATTGAATTGACTTTGTTTCTTACATCCCTCACATACATGAGGAGGAAAAATGTTTACGTTACATCTCCATCTAAGTATTCAATGTGCAATCATAGTAATTTATAATAATTTATAATAAATAGAATAGTCAATGTAATATTGAGTACTCTCAAATCAGCGTGTTCATCAGTCTGATGGCCTGGTGGAAGAAGCTGTCCCGGAGCCTGTTGGTCCTGGCTTTTATGCTGTGGTACCGTTTCCCGGATAGTAGCAGCTGGAATAGATATTGGTTGGGGTGACTTGGGTCCCCAGTGATCCTTCGGGCCCTTTGTTACACACCTGTCTCTGTAAATGTCCTGAATCATGGGAAGTTCACAACTACAGGTGCGCCGGGCTGTCCGCACCACTCACAACACGCTGGAGGAACTCAGCAGGTCAGGCAGCATCCGTGGAAAAGATCGGTCGACGTTTCGGGCCGGAACCCTTCGTCAGGACTGAAGAGGGAAGGGGCAGAGGCCCTAGAGAAAAGGTGGGGGGAGGGTAGGAAGGAGAAGGCTGGTAGGTTCCAGGTGAAAAACCAGTAAGGGGAAAGATAAAGGGGTGGGGGAAAGCAGGAGGTGATAGGCAGGAAAGGTGAGGAAGGAATAGGGGAAAACACAATGGGTAATAGAAGGAGGCAGAACCATGAGGGAGGTGATAGGCAGCTGAGAGAGGGGGCAGAGTGAAATAGGGATAGAGGAAGGGAGGAGGAGGGTATTACCGGAAGTTGGAGAATTCTATGTTTATACCAAGGGGCTGGAGACTACCTAGACGGTATATGAGGTGTTGCTCCTCCAACCTGAGTTTAGCCTCATCATGGCAGTAGAGGAGGCCATGTATGGACTTATCTGAATGGGAGTGGGAAGCAGAGTTGAAGTGGGTGGCTACTGGGAGATCCTGTCTGTTGTGGAGGACGGAGCGGAGGTGCTCGACGAAGCGGTCCCCCAATCTGCATCAGGTTTCACCGATGTAGAGGAGGCCGCACTGGGAGCACCAGATGCAACAGATGACCCCAACAGACTCACAAGTGAAGTGTTGCCTCACTTGGAAGGACTGTTTGGGGCCCTGAATGGTGGCAAGAGAGGAGGTGTAGGGACAGCTGTAGCACTTGCGCTTACAGGGATAAGTGCCGGGTGGGAGATCCGTGGGGAGGGACATGTGGACCAGGGAGTCGCGGAGGGACCGATCCGTGTGGAAAGCAGAGAGGGGTGGAGAGGGAAAGATGTGCTTAGTGGTGGGGTCCTGTTGAAGGTGGCGGAAGTTGCGGAGGATAATGTGCTGGATCCGGAGGGTGGTGGGGTGGTAGGTGAGGACAAGGGGAACTCTGTCCCTGTTGTGGTGGCAGGAGGATGGGGTGAGAGCCGAAGTGCGAGAGATGGAGGAGATGCGGGTGAGGGCATCATTGATGACAGCAGAAGGGAAACCACGATCCTTAAAGAAAGAGGACATTTGAGATGTCCTGGAACGGAAAACCTCATCCTCGGAGCAGATGCAGCGGAGATGGAGGAACTGGGAATAGAGAATGGCATTTTTGCATGTGGCGGGGTGGGAAGAGGTATAGTTGAGGTAGTTATGAGAGTCAGTGGGCTTGTAGAAGATGTCAGTGGACAGTCTGTCTCCAGAGATGGAGACTGAGAGATCGAGAAAGGGGAGAGAAGTGTCCGTGATAAACCTAGTGAATTTGAGGGCTGGGTGGAAGTTAGAAGTAAAGTCGATTAAATTGACGAGCTCAGCATGTAGAGTCCTGTGATTAAGGGAGGTACAGTTCTCATACCAGGCAGTGATGCAACCAGTCAGGATGCTCTCAATTGTGCTGCTGTAGAAAGCTCTTAGGAAATGGGGGCCCATACCAAACTTACTCAACCATCTGAGGTGAAAGAGGTGCTGTTGTGTTCCCTCTCAACCCCAGATCCATTGATGTCAAGAGGGGTTAGCCCGTCTCCATTCCTCTTGTAATCCACAACCAGCTCCCAGGTACTGTCTGAATTATGAGCGGAGGTTAAACATACTAGGGCTTTTCTCTTTGGAGTAAGAGAGGATGAGAGTTGACTTCAACTGAGATGTATAAGTTTAAGTATAGATAGAGTATACAGGCAGCACCTTTCAACCAAGGTAGAAATGGCCAATACCATAGTACATCCACTGAAGGTGAGTAAAGTTTAAAGGAGATGTCAGAGGTACATTTTCTTACAATGGAACACATTACTGGGGACGGTGATAGAAGCTGATACAGTCAGAACATTTAAGACTGTAGTCATGTGGATGTAAAATGGATGGTTATGTGCTGTGTAGGAGGAAAGGGTTAGAATAATTGTGGAGTATGCACAACATCACAGGCTGAAGGGTCTGTACTGTGTTGAACTATTCTATGTTCACCATTACTCCTATTCCACTTCAACAAACCTGCAATTCGCTTTTCAAATCGGTTCATCACACTCCAATCAAGTATATCATCTGTAACTGGAACATTAAACTGCCAGACCTAGGAGGAAGATTTGGAGTACAGTTACAAAGGAAAATGGTAGGGAAAAATGAGGACATGAGATGGCATTGGCAGATAAGGGAATTCCTGATGAAGGGTCAAGGTCCAACATATACTGTTTATTCTTCTCCATTGTTGCTGCCTAACCTGCAGAGTTCCTCCAGCATTTTGTGTGTATTCCTCTGGGTCAAATTTTTACACTTTGCCTCCTTGCCTGAAATTCCAAAACATCAAAAACATTTTCCCAGCTTCATGAGCTATCCTTAATATCTTGCTAACTTCCTAAATTAGGTAATACTTGAATATTATGAAGATGCCCCATTCACCCAAAACAGATACTCACATGTTGTGTTGCCTCCTCATTACTCAGCATATTGGGATCAGATGAGAGAACTGGTGGTCCAGGTAGTTTTGGAACGCTTGGAGACTGTGGAGCTGCTTTACTCTGGTTAACCAGCTCCTGTAGTGTGTCTGAGATGCACTTGTAACAACCCACCCTGAAGAATACAAGTACAATATATATCAGGCTCTTGAACACCAGCATACTCCTCCCTTTGCCCACTATGTCCTTCTTAATAAATGCCGATGCAAAGTAGTTTAGCACCTTGTCCACAACCTCTGGTGCCATGCAAAAATACGCTTCATTGTCACCTCTGACGATCTATTCTGGGCCAAATACACTAATTTAATCAGAAATAAGGCAAGCTTACTAATGCACTCTTGTTGTTGCTGATAATAAAGTAAGTAAAATAACTAGGCCCAGAAAACAAACACTCTCATTGAGGAACCAGACTGGAAAGGATGAACACTTTCAAGTTCCTGGGCCCAACATACTGATGTAATTACAAAGAAAGCACAACAGCGGCTATATTTCATGAGGAGTTTGAGAAGAATTATGTATCACCAAAGACGCTCACAAGTTTCTACAGATGTACTGTGGAGAGCATTTAACTGGTTGCATCACCATCTAGTATGGAGGGACCACTGCATGGCATCAGGAAAAAAGCTGCAGAAAGTTGTAAATTCAGCCAGCTTCCTCATGGGCACTAGCCTGTCCAGCATCAAAGACCCATTAAATGTGATACCTCAAAAATGCGGCATCCGTCATTAATGACCCACATCACCCGAGGTATGTCCTATTCTAATTGCTACCATCAACGAGGTGTTTCAGGAACCTGAAGCCACACACTCAACGTTTCAGGAACAGCTTCATCCCCTCCACCATCAGATTTCTGAATCCATGAACACTGCCTCACTACTTTTTCCCTCTATTTTTGCACTTCTAACATAATTTTCTTATTTTTGTATATACTTATTGTAATTTACAGTTTTTATTACTATGTATTTCAATGTACTGCTGCTACAAAACAACAAATTTAACAAGTCAAACCTGGCTTGAACCCCATACACGTGATCCCTAAACAATCTCCACATTTCTGTTAAACATTTCCCAATTTTGCTCACGTTCCTGCCTGACACCTTCATAATTAGCCCTCCCACAATTAAATGCTCTCCCATATTGTCTGCTCCTATGTTTGTCCATGACAAGATTGGAGTTCTGGTTACTATCTCTGAAATGCTTGCCCACCGACAGATCTGTCACCTGACCAGGTTCATTACCTAGTCTGAGGACCATTATGGCTCTATTTAGTCAGCCAGCCCACATCACCTGGTCTGAAAATACCCAACAAATTCTGCCCTATCTAAACCTATTCCACTAAGGATGTGCCAATCAATATTAGGGAAGTTGAAGTCTCCCATGACAACTACCCTGTTACTTCTTTGCAACTTTCCAAAATCTGCCGACTTATCTGCTCTTCGGTGTCCATCTTGCTGTTGTATTCTTCAAAAACTGCGTGATGTCAGCCTTCTCAACCTTACATATTACTTCCTTTCCAACAACATTTGCAAATTCTTGTCATCCAAGATGCCCAAACTTTGCCATCATTGTTTTATTTCTGTTTTCTGACCAACTGACTTTTAAGTTACTACCACGTGTTAGAGGCAGACTTGCATATCAGCCATACCAACTTCATCTGCCTGGTTCATGCCGAATTCTATTCCAATTATACTTCTCCCCAATTTAGTACTCTCCTTTATCTGAAACCTTATAAGACCACAAGACATAGGAACAGAATTACGAACAAGGGAGTATCTATAGATGCTGGAAATCCAAACAACACACACAAAATGCTGGAGGAATTCAGCAGGCCAGGCAGCATCTATGGAAAAAGTAGTCGACGTTTCAGGCTGAGACCCTTCGGCAGGACTGGAGAAAGAAGATGAGGAGTAAATTTAAAAGTTGCGGGAGGGAAGAGAGAAACACAAGGTGATAGGTGAAACTAGGAGGGGAGGGATGAAATAAAGAGCTGGGAAGTTGATTGATGAAAAAGGTACAGGGCTGGAGAAGGGGGGAGGACAGAAGATCATGGAAGGAAGAAAAGAGGGGGAGGAGCACCAGAGGGAGGCAATGGGCAGGCAAGGTGAAAGAGGGAAAAGGGGATGGGGACTGGTGAAGGAGGGATCATTATTGGAAGTCTGAGAAATCAACGTTCATGCCATCAGCTTGGAGACTACCCAGATGAAAGATAAGTTGTTGTTCCTCCAACCCGAGTGTGGCCTCATCGCGACAGTAGAGGAGGCTATGGTCTGATATATTAGAATGGAAATAAGAAGTGAAATTAACATGGGTGGCCACTGGGAGATCCCGCTTTTTCTGGCGGAAGGAGTGTGGGTGCTTAGTAAAGCAGTCTCCCATCTACGTTGGGTCTCACCGAAATACAGGAGGCCACACCAGGAGCACTAAACACAGTATATGACCCCAAAAGACCCAAAGGTGAAGCATCATGGGGGAGGAGGTGTAGGGGCAGGTGCAGCCCTTGTTCTGTTTGCAACAATAAGTGCCAAGAGGGAGATCAGTGGGAATGGACAATGGAGTTGCGTAGTGAGCAATCCTGTGGAAAGGAGAAAGTGGGGAGGGAGGGGAGGTGGGAAGATGTGCTTCTTATTGGAAGGATCCTGTTGGAGATGGCAGAAATTCCAGAGAATTATGTGCTCCACGTGGGGGCTGGTGGGGTGGTAGGTGAGGACAAAAGAAACCCTAATCCCTGGTAGGGTGGCAGGAGGATAGGGTAAGAGCAGTTGTGTATTAAATAGAAGGGCAGCATTGATGGTGGAGAAAGGGAAGCCCCCTTCTTTGAAAAAGGAAGATATCTCCTTCAATCTAGAATGAAAAGCCTCATCCTGAGAGCAGATGCAGCGGAAACGATGAAATTGAGAAGGGGATGGCAGTTTTATAAATAACAGGGTGAGAGGTGGTTTAGTCCAGGTAGCTATGAGAGTCCGTTGGTTTATAATAGAAATCAGTAGATAAGCTGTCTCGAGAGCGAGAAAACGTAAGAACATAAGAAATAGGAGCAGGAGTAGGCCATCCAGCCCATCGAGCCTGCCCCGCCATTCAATAAGATCATGGCTGATCTAGCCGTAAACTCAGCTCCATCTACCTGCCTTTTCCCCATAACCCTTAATCCCCCTACTATGTAAAAACCTATCTAACTGTATCTTAAATATATTTAGTGAAGAAGCCTCAACTGCTTCCCTGGGCAGAGAATTCCACAGATTCACCACTCTCTGGGAAAAACACTTTCTCCTCATCTCCATCCTAAATCTTCTCTCCTGAATCTTGAGGCAATGTCCCCTAGTTCTAGTCTCACCTACCAATGGAAACAACTTTCTTACTTCTATCTTATCTATCCCTTTCAAAATTTTGTATGTTTCTATAAGATCCCCTCTCATTCTTCTGCATTCCAGAAAGTATAGTCCCAGGCAACTCAATTTCACCTCATAGGTTAACCCCTGCATCCCTGGAATCAACCTGGTGCACCTCCTCTGCACTGCCTCCAAAGCCAGTATATCCTTCCTCAAGTACGGAGACCAGAAGTGAGACAGAGAGCGAGAGAGAGAGAGAGATCGAGAAAGGGGAGGAAGGTGCCTGAAATGGACCAGTTAAATGTGATGGCAGAGTGGAAGTTGGAGGCAAAGTTGATGAAGTCACATGAGCTCTGCATGGGTGTAGGAAGCAGCACCAATGCAATCATCGATGTAGTGCAGGAAAAGTCAAGGACAGACAGCAGTGTAGGCTTGGAACTTAGGAAAGGCAGGTGTAGCTGGGACCCATGCGGGTGCCCATGGCTACACCTTTTTTTTTAAGGAAGTGGAAGGAACCAAAGGAGAAATTTTTAAGAGCGAGGACAAGTTCTGCTAGATGGAGGAGAGTGCTGCTGGAGGGGAACTGGTTGGATCTGGTGTCCTGAAAGAAACAGGGAGCTCTGAGGTCTTTCTGGTGGGGGATGGAGGTGTATAGGGACTGGACATCCATAATTGAAATAAGATGATGGGGGCCAGGAAACTTGAAATCATAGTAAAGACCCAGAGCGTGTGAAGTGTCAGGGATGTAGGTAGGAAGGGACTGAACTGGGGAGATAAAACAGAGTCAAGATATGAAGATGCGAGTTCAGTGGGGCAGGAACAAGATGAAATGATGGGTCTACCTGGACAGGCAGGTTTTTGCATCTTGGGCAGGAGGTAGAAACGGGAGGTGCGGGGTGCGGGAACTATGAGGTTGCTGGCAGTGGATGGGAGATCCACAGAACTAGTAAGTTCACTGATGGTGTGGAAACAATGGCCTGGTGCTCCTTACTAGGATCCTGTTCAAGTGGTAAGTAAGAGGGTGTCTGAAAGTTGTCGCTGGGCCTCAGCAAGGTAAAGGGCAGTCTGCCAGACTATTACAGCACCCCCTTTATTTGCGGGTTTGATGGTGAAGTAAGGATTAGAGTGGAGGGAGTAGAGAGCAGAGTGTTCAGAAGGGGTATGGTTGGAATTCGATAGAGAGGTGTTGAAGTTGAAACAGTTGATATCCTGTCGGTAGTTGGCAACAAAAAGATCTAATGCCATGATTGACCATTTGGTACATGCAGCTTATCAAAATAGAGGGCTATGGGTAACCCTAGGTAATTTCTAAAGTAAGACCATGTTCGGCACAGCATTGTGGGCCAAAGGGACTGTATTGTGCTGCAGGTTTTCTATGGTTCTATGGGAGTCAGCAGATCAAATGCCTTCTTCACCACTATCTACCTGTGATGCCTCTTTCAGTAAGCAATGTACCTAAACTCTGATCGCTCTGTTCCACACCAGACCCCTGAGGTTTGACTGTAACTGTGCAAGTCCTACGTTGGTTTGAATTCGCAACCCATTTTTCTACTTATTGCAATTGAAAGTTATTTGTTAATACTCTGCTGAATTTCTTAAGTGTTCAAGATTCACTGCAGTTTTTGATAACCTCTGGCATTGTCACCCATTTTACTAATTTTCATATTCTACAAACTCACTAACCACGTCTTGTACATTCTCATTATTCATTGCTCTTTGCAAATCTATCCTCTTGGTGACCACTTCAGGGAACTCTCCTCTTCAAGAAAGTAGCCAAGTACTAATCAACATTGGGAAAATTAAAATCACTCTCAAAAATGGCGCTGTTGCTCACCATAATTTGCCTATCCATTCTTCCACTGCCCACTGGCTACTGGGAGGCCAGTAGTATAATCCCATCAAAGTGATACAACTTTTTTCTTCCACAGCTTACTGACTTTATTTTATTTCACAATTCAGTGCGGAACAGGCTGTTCTGGACCAACAAGCTGTCCTGCTTAGCAATCAACCTAGTTAATCTTAGCCTAATCACAGGACCACAAGACCATAAGATATAGGAGCAGAATTAGGTCATTTGGCCCATCAAGTCTGCTCCACCATTTTATCATGGTTGATCCAATTTTCCTCTAAGCCCCAAACTCCTGCCTTCACTCTGTATTCCTTCATGCCCTGACCAATCAAGAACCTATCAACCTCTGCGTTAAACACACATACAGACTTAGCCCCCACAGCTGCCTGTGGCAATTAATTCCACAGATTCACCACTCTCTGGCTGAAAAAGTACCTTAACTCCATTCTAAAATGAGGCCCCTCTATGCTGAAAGTGTCTTCTGGTTTTGCTCTCCCGCCATAGGAAACATCCTCTCTATCCTCTCCATATCCACTCTATCAAGGCCTTTCACCATTCGAGAGGTTTCAATGAGATCACCTCTCATTCTTCTGAATTCCTGTGAATACAGGCCCAGAGCCATCAAACACTCTTCACATGACAAGCCATTCTATTCTGGAATCATTTTCTCTAGCTTCAACACATCCTTTCTAAGGGGCCCAATACTGCTCACAGTACTTCAAGTGAGCCCTCACCAGTGCTTTATAAGGTCTCAACATTACATCCTTGCTTTTATATTCTAGTCCTCTTTAAATGAATGGTAACATCCCATTTGCCTTCTTCATCACTCAACCTGCAAATTAACCTTTAGGGAACCCTGCCCCTCAGTTTTTTTTTAAGATTATGAGGACACACAGTCCTCTTTTATTGTCATTTAGTAATGCATGCATTAAGAAATGATACAATGTTCCTCCAGAACAATATCACAGCAACACAAGACAAACCAAGACTAAAAAAACTGACAAAAAACCACATAATTATAACATAGTTACAACAGTGCAAAGCAATACCATAATTTGATAAAGAACAGACCATGGGCACAGTAAAAAAAAGTCTCAAAGTCTCTCGAAAGTCCCATCATCTCAGAGGGAAGGAAGAAAAACTCTCCCTGCCATGATCTTCCAGCGCCACAAACTTGCTGATGCAGCACCCTGGATGCACCCGACCACAGCCGACTCTTGAGTCCGTCCAAAAACTTCGAGCCTCTGACCAGCCCTCTGACACTGAGCACCATCTCTGCTGAGCGCTTTGACCCCGGCCCCGGCAACTGGCAGTAGGCAAAGCCGAGGATTTGGGGCCTTCCCCTCCGGAGATTCTCGATCGCACAGTAGCAGTGGCAGTGAAGTGGGCATTTCAGAAATTTCTCCAGATGATTCTCCGTGCTTCTCACGTCTGTCTCCATCAAATCAGGATTGTGTACGGTACCTACTTACAAATACGATATCATTTTGGAGCAGCCGCGCGCGCTGCATTGCACCGCCATCTTCTCCCCTCGGAGGTACAATGATACATTGCATTTTCTCTCCATTTAAAAATAGTCAACCCTTTCATTTCTTCCACAAAAATACATAACTATTCACTTCCGAATACTGTAGTCCATCTGCCGCTTCTTTGCTCAATCTCCTAATCTAAATCCTTCCTCAAAAGTACCTGCTCCTCCACCTATTTTCGTATCTTCTGCAAACTTTGCAACAAAACCAACAATTATGTCATCCAAATCACTGACATACAACGTAAAAAGAATCAGTCCCAACTCAGACCCCCGTGGAACATGACTAGTCACTAGCAGCGAACCAGAAAAGGTTCCCTTTATTCCCACTCTTTGCCTCCTGCCAATTGGCCACTGCTTTAAGCATGCTAGAATCTTTCCCATAATACCACGGGCACGTAGCTCGTAAAGTAGCCTCATGTGAGGCACCTTGTCAAAGGCCTTCTGAAAATCCAAGTACGCAACATGAAATGATTCTTTGTCTCCTTTGTCTATCCTGCTTGTTATCTCTTCAAAGAATTCCAACACATTTGTCAAGCAAGATTTTCCCTTGATGAGACCATGCTGACTACAGTCTGTTTTATTATGTGCGTCACGGACCCCGAAATCACACCCTAACAAGCAACAACATCTTCCCAATCACTGAGGTCAGACTAACTGGACTATAATTACCTTTCTTCTGCCTCTCTCCCTTCTTGCAATTTTTCAGTCTTCTGGAACCATTCCAGATTCTAGTGATTCTTGGAAAGATCATTACTAATGTCTCCACAATCTCTTCAGCTACCTCTTTCAGAACCCTCAGATGTTCACCATCTGGTCTAGGTGACTTGTATACCTTCAGACCTTTCAGTTTCCCAAGAACCTTCTCCCAAGTAATGGCAACCCTACCAACTTCATGACCCCTGGAACTTCCACCATACTGCTATTGTCTTTTACTGTGAAGACTGATGCAAAATACTTATTCAGTTAGTCCACCATTTTGTTGTCAACCATTACTACCTCTCCAGCATCGTTTTCCAGTGGTTTGATATCCACTCTCACCTCTCTTTTTCACTTTATGTATCTGAAGAAAGTTTTAGTATCCCCTTTAATATTATTGACTAGCTTATATTCCATCTTTACCTTCTCAATGACATTTTTAGTTGTCTTCTACTGGTACTTAAAAGCTCCCCCATCCTCTAACTTCCCACTAATTTTTGCTCTTTCTTTGGCTATTATATTGGCTTGATTTCTCTTTTTAGCCACAGCTGTGGCATTTGCTTCTTCCTCTTTGGAATGTATATATCCCATGCCTTCTAAATTACCTCCAGAAATTCCTGCCATTGCTGCTCTGCCGTCATCCCCGCCATTTTTCTTTTCCAATCGGTTCTGGCCAACTCCTCCCTTCACATACCTCTGTAAATACCTTCACTCCACTGTAATACAGATATATCTGGCTTTATCTTCTCTTTTTCAAATTTCAGGCTGAATTTGATCATATTATGATCACTTGACCCTAAGGATTCTTTTACCTTAAGCTCTCTAATCAATTCTGGTTCATTGCACAGTACCCAACCCAGAATAGCTGATCTGCAGGTACAACAAGTTATTAAGAAGGCAAACAGAATGTTGGCCTTCATTGCTAGAGGGATTGAGTTCAAGAGCAGAGAGGTCATGTTGCAACTATACACCTGGAGTACTGTGTGCAGTTCTGGTCTCCATACTTGAGGAAGGATATACTGGCTTTGGAGGCAGTGCAGAGGAGGTTCACCAGGTTGATTCCAGAGATGAAGGGGTTAACCTATGAGGTGAAATTAAGTCGCCTGGGACTATACTCTCTGGAATTCAGAAGAATGAGAGGGGATCTTATAGAAACATACAAAATTTTGAAAGGGATAGATAAGATAGAAGTAGGAAAGTTGTTTCCATTGGTAGGTGAGACTAGAACTAGGGGACATTGCCTCAAGATTCAGGAGAGAAGATTTAGGATGGAGATGAGGAGAAAGTGTTTTTCCCAGAGAGTGGTGAATCTGTGGAATTCTCTGCCCAGGGAAGCAGTTGAGACTTCGTCACTAAATATATTTAAGATACAGTTAGATAGATTTTTACATAGTAGGGGAAAAGGCAGGTAGATGGAGCTGAGTTTACGGATAGATCAGCCATGATCTTATTGAATGGCAGAGCAGGCTTGATGGGCTGGATAGCCTACTCCTGCTCCTATTTCTTATGCTTTTATCTCCTAGAGGGCTCAACCACGAGCTGCTCTAAAAAGCCATCTCATAGGCATTCTAGAAATTCTCCCTCTTAGAATCCAGCACCAACCTGATTTTCCCAATCTACCTGTGTGTTGAAATGCCCTATGACTATTGTAACATTCCCTTTTGGCAAGCATTTTCTATCTCCTCAAGGAACTCAGCAGGCCAGACAGCATCTATGGAAAAGAGTACAGTCAACGTTTTGGGCCTAGACCCTTCAGCATTTTCTGTGTATTGCTTGGATTTCCTGCATCTGCAGTTTTTCTCTGGTTTTCTATCTCCTGTTGTAATTTGCAGGCAACATCCTTACTACCTTTTGTGTATGTCCCTTCAGGATATTTTTACCCTGGCAGTTCCTTAGGTCTATCCATAAAGGCTGATTTATACTTGTGTGTCAAATGTACACCGTAGGTACGGCATAGCAGTGTACCTTACGCTATACTCTACGCCAACCCTACGCCATAGCCTAACGCGCACCTCTCCCAAAATGTAACTACGCGTTGCAGACTGCAACAGCTATGATTGGTCTGCTTGGTAGCATCACATTTCCTCCTACGCTGCAATAGCTTGCCATTGGGCGACTGAAGGGCAGGAAAGGAACTCTGGCTGCAATTCATTCCATACAGACCTCCGAAATTACGGAGGACCCTGTGCTTGATGCCAGTTTGTAGCTAGCTGCTACAGCCTGTTGATTTCCACCTGAAGCTAAAACGCGAATGGTGATTGCCGGTCTCTGAGTATACTGTGGGTACACCGATGCGAAATAAATGGTTGGAGACGATGAAATCAAATCTACCTGCCGACATCCAAAAATATTTGAAATGCATTTCCTCGTCCATGTCTCTCAGTAGCTGGACAAGTACAGAAAATTCACCCTCCTTCAGTTTCAGTCGCCATTGTTTGAAGTTTGAGTTTCTTCGTGTTGCATAGGCTATGGCGTAAGCCAGTACACACAAGTATAAATCAGCCTTAATGACTCAACACTTTACAATCCTATGTCACCTCTTTATAATGACCTGCTTTCATTTTTTACCAACAGAGCAACACCACCTCCTCTGCCTTCCTGCCTATCCTTTCGATACAATGTGTATCCTTAGACATTAAGCTCCCAGCTACAATCTTCTTTCAGCTATGATTCAGTGATGCCCATGATATCATACCTGCCAATCTGTAACTGTGCTGCAAGTTCATCTACCTTATTCCATATACTGCATGCATTCAGATATAATACCTTCAGTCATTTATTAACCATTTTCAAATTTACTTTGCAACTCATCCTGTTGACTGCAATTTTGTCCCATCATCAGCTTCTCCTTACTAGAGTCTCACTACATATTGCCTCTGTAAACTAACTACCTCATCCTCAGCACTATCACTCCAGTTCCTATCACCCTGCCAAATTAGTTTAAACTCCCCCAAACAACTCTAGCGAACTTCCTCCAAGCATATTGGACCCCTTCGGGTTCAGGTATAATCTGTCCCTTTTGTACAGGTCATACCTTCCCCAAGTGATCCCAGTGATTCACAAGTCTGAAACCCTGTCCCCTGCATCAGCTTCTCAGCCACAGATTCACCTGCCAAATCATCTTCTCCTTACCAACTGGCACATTGCACAGGCAATCCAGAGATTACTACGGTTGAGGTCCTCTTTCTCGGCTTTTTACCTGGCTCCCTAAAATCTCTCTTTAAGGGCCTCCTCATCCTTTTTCCCGATATCACTGGTGTCAATTTATAGTTACCAAGACTTCTAGCTGCTTACCCTCGCCGTTCAAAAAGCTATGGACCCAATCTGAGACATCCTTAACTCTGGAACCAGGAAGACAACATACCATCTGGGTGTCTCTATCATGCCCACAGAACCTTATCTTTGTTCCTCTGACTAAGTAATCTCCTATCAACATTGCACTCCTCTTCACCTCTATGCTCTTCTGAGCCACAGCACCAGACTCTGTGCCAGAGACCTGGTCACTGTGGCTCTTCACTGGCAGGTTGTCCCACTCAATAGTATCTAAAGTTGTATAGTTATTATTGAGGGGAACTGCCACAGGTGTACTCTGCACTGGCTATGCATTTTCCCTCCTTCTCCTGACAGTCACCCAGTTACCTGTCTCCTGCAACCAAGGGGTGACTACCTTCCTGTAACTCCTGTCTATCAGCTCCTCATTCTCCCGTATGAAAGGTCATCAAGCTGCAGCTCCAGTTGCTTAATCCGTTCTCTCAGGAGATGCACCAGGTGCAGATGCATCACACGTCCAACACAGAGTACAAAACACTGTCATGGAGACATTCTCATTAAACTACTAAGCCCTAATAGATAAAGAATGAACAAATAAGAACAGAGAGAGAGAATAACTTACATGACAATTTACTTCACCCAAACCTGAAGTTGCCTATGCCTGGTGAGTCAAAGCTACTCTAAACACTGGCACACTGCAAAACAATGGTGGCTTGCACTTGAATTATTTTTATTGGCCCTTATTAATGGATCCCTCTTGCTGACTGGTCGCTCCTCAACTCAGAGAAACTGCTGTGAAACTCTGCCTTTAATATCTTGATGCCCCCCTGATTAAAAAGTAGTTCTTCTTATGCATGTGGATTGTCCAACTCAGAGAAAACTGGTGCAAAGCTCCACGTTTGCAGGGCTATTTAGGAGGGAAGAGTTAGATTGATCTTAGATAATATTGAAAGGTCAGCACAATATCACGAGCTGAAGGGCCTGTATTGTGCTTTAATGTTCTACATCCTATACTATTTGCACTGAAACAGCTCCACCAAGTTCAATAATCTTACTTGACCTCACCTTCTCTTCAATCCCTCCATTTGCTGACCTACTGCACTAGTTTCAGCACCCCACCATGCCTATCTGAACTTATAAAACTTACACAGTGCCACTTACCCTCTTCCACCATCCCACCCCCACCCAAAGCAATATACATTGGAGGAACAGACACAGAAGAATGTTGCACTACCTTGCCCTCATGTCAGTCACCTATCTTTCTGACTTATCTTTGATATTTCAACCCTGGGGGGAAAAAACTGTCTGCCTGCATTTTTAAAAACTTCAATTGAGTCTCCTTTGTCCCCAGACGTAGTTTACCGACTGGACAAGGCATGAGCCAGATCCTGATCAGGTGTTTCTTCACTGTCAGTTATTCACATTCAACCGCAATTAAACAGGATTACAAACCTTTCCTGGAAGGCTTGCTGTCCCACATGATCTTCCTCCGGCTCTCCATTCTTGTAAAAATGAAGCCCTAATCCCTGTGGATCTTTCTTCTCAGCAGCACTAAGGCATAATTCAGCCACAGCCTCATAACAACGCGCTGGAGAGATTAAAGAAAATCAAACAATCATTAAACTATCTCAAATGCAATGGTTCTTTGACCTATGTTGGTTTCTTGGTCCACCTCCTCATTGCTCTTACCTTGTCTAAACTGTGTACACACACTGGGAAGGTCAACCTGGTGTCCAATTTCCTGATATAGCCGCAAAGACTCTTTCAAGGCCTTCTCCTTCTCCATTTTATTCTGAATCTGCCGTGCACTCTGCAGCAGCTCATTCGCCTAGTGTGAGTTAAAAACATTATTGGACAAATTAATGGGACAGAAAGGATTTAAAGTTGTATTTGCCAAATACAACTTTAAAAAAAACCATGGCCATTCAATTTGTAGATCAACTGGAAAAAGAGAGTAGCAAGACTGAAATGAGTTAACTTTCTAAAGTATCTGGGTCTTTGTGCAAAAACTAATGAAAATTAATGAGGAATTAGAAATCAAAAATGAGCTTTGAGCCTGTTTGAATATTTAAGCACAATGTTTAAGATACCTTGCTTCAACAATACGGACTTGGCAAGACCCCATCTTAAATACTGTCCATAGTCTGGTCTTCCTATCAAAGGATGGATATATTTACAAGAGATTATCAAATTGATTGTGATTGGCACATTGGGAAGGGGCCAGAGGTAATGTTTCAAAAGAATTTGAGTATGCTCACAAGAAAATGAATCTCAGGGCTGTACATGTGACATATATATACTTTAGATGTCAAAATGGTTGTTATGATGTGCCTAGTATGGTAGTGTAGTGGGTAGTGCTTATTGCTCTCACTTTCAGCTTCCACTGCTGGCTAGCAGTCTTGAGAAAAGGAGAGCTGAAAGTCTAAGTCTCTCCCAGCCAGTATATAACCTCTCCAACAACCAGGCACATGTAGTGCCTGCCTCTTCACTGGGGACATACAGAAACCAAACTCCTTTCAGACTCAGGCTGAGCTACAGAGGACGGGAAGGAGGTCTGACCCCAGGACATGTAGCACGCAGGCCCACTGGTGTGGACACAGCCTAGTGCTCATGAACCAGATCCCCAGCTATGCGTAAATAGCTCCACTGCCCGGTGGGCAGTCTCGGGAGAGATGAAGGGTGTGGGAGTAAACCCAGACAGCAAATATGGAGTGGAGCCCTGAAGGTGGCTGGATGTCGTTTATCATCATTCCGGATGCTTCTGCAGCCAAGCTGCTGCCAAACTTATGGCTTCATAAGCTTTCTATTGGACTACACTGGTGAGGCTGAGGGGGAATCTTGACGACTGGGCATCTCAGGATCTCCAAACCTTCCACCCAGTCTTGTGATGATTATCATCATCACCCATTGTCCTTCAAAACAGATAGATGCCAAACTTCATCATATGAATTAAATTTACCTTGAACTTTAAATTTATGCGGACTGGATCTAAATTCCCTGAAGTGAAGAAGAACAAGTAGTAATATCACTGAAATATGCAGAATTGCTTCAGATATAGGAAGGGTGTGGTTTATTATCAACGATATAGTGTTTCACACGCTACCCACAACGAAAGTTGTTCACTGTATCTTGGTGATAGGCTTATAGACATACTGGTTAATAGGTTATTCATTGTAAGTAATCCCGTGATTAGGCTAGGGTTAATTCAGTGGATTGCAGGGGGTGCTTGTGTAGCGTGGTGGGTCAGAAGGGCCTGTTCCATGTCGTATCTCTACAATAAAATAACTCCAAACATCAATACCTCAAGATAATACTACAAAGGGAAAAATGATAATAGAACACAGTAAACATTTACAGAGAAATGCAGGTAGAGAAATAGGCCAGATTGAGAAATAGGCGGAGATGGAGAAATCAAGATAGAACCATAGAAACTACAGCACAGAAAAAGGCCCTTTGGCCCTTCTTGGCTGTGCTGAACCATTTTCCGCCTAGTCCCACTGACCTGCACACGGACCATATCCCTCCATACACCTCCCATCCATGTATCTGTCCAATTTATTCTTAAATGTTAAAAAAGAACCCGCATTTACCACCTCGTCTGGCAGCTCATTCCATACTCCCACCACTCTCTGTCTGAAGAAGCCCTCCACTAATGTACCCTTTAAACTCCCCCCCCCCTCACCCTTAACCCATGTCCTCTGGTTTTTTTCTCCCCTTGCCTCAGTGGAAAAAGCCTGCTTGCATTCACTCTATCTATACCCATCATAATTTTATATACCTCTATCAAATCTCCCCTCATTCTTCTATGCTCCAGGGAATAAAGTCCTAACCTATTCAACCTTTCTCTGTAACTGAGTTTCTCAAGTTCCGGCAACATCCTTGTAAACCTTCTCTGCACTCTTTCAACCTTATTTATATCATTCCTGTAATTTGGTGACCAAAACTGAACACAATACTCCAGATTCGGCCTCACCAATGCCTTATACAACCTCATCATAACATTCCAGCTCTTATACTCAATACTTTGATTAATAAAGGCCAATGTACCAAAAGCTCTCTTTACGACCCTATCTACCTCTGACGACACTTTTAGGGAATTTTGTATCTGTATTCCCAGATCCCTCTGTTCCACTGCACTCCTCAATGCCTTACCATTAACCCTGTATGTTCTACGTTGGTTTGTCCTTCCAACGTGCAATACCTCACACTTGTCAGTATTAAACTCCATCTGCCATCTTTCAGCCCATTTTTCCAGCTGGTCCAAGTCCCTCTGCAGGCTCTGAAAACCTTCCTCACTGTCTACTACACCTCCAATCTTTGTATCATCAGCAAACTTGCTGATCCAATTTACCACATTATCATCCAGATCATTGATATAGATGACAAATAACAATGGACCCAGCACTGATCCCTGTGGCACACCACTAGTCACAGGCCTCCACTCAGAGAAGCAATTCTCTACCATCACTCTCTGGCTTCTTCCATCGAGCCAATGTCTAATCCAATTTACCACCTCTCCATGTATACCTAGCGACTGAATTTTCCTAACTAACCTCCCATGCGGGACCTTATCAAAGGCCTTACTGAAGTCCATGTAGACAATACCCACTGCTTTCCCTTCATCCACTTTGCTGGTAACCTCCTCGAAAAACTCCAACAGATTGGTCAAACATGACCTACCACGCACAAAGCCATGTTGACTCTCCTTAATAAGCCCCTGTCTATCCAAATGCTTGGTAGATTCTGTCTCTTAGTACTCCCTCCAATAACTTACCTACTACTGACGTTAAACTCACCGGCCTATAATTTCCCGGATTACTTTTCGATCTTTTTTTAAACAACGGAACAACATGAGCCACTCTCCAATCCTCCGGCACTTCACCCGTAGACAGCGACATTTTAAATATTTCTGCCAGGGCCCTCGCAATTTCAACACTAGTCTCCTTCAAGGTCCGAGGGAACACCCTGTCAGGTCCCGGGGATTTATCCACTTTAATTTTCCTCAAGACAGCAAGCACCTCCTCCTTTTCAATCTGTACAGTTTCCATGGTCTCACTACTTGATTCCCTCAATTCCATAGATTTCATGCCAGCTTCCTTAGTAAATACAGATGCAAAAAACCTATTTAAGATCTCCCCCATTTCCTTTGGTTCCGCACAAAGCCGACCACTCTGATCTTCAAGAGGACCAATTTTATCCCTTACAATCCTTTTGCTCTTAATATACTTGTAAAAGCTCTTTGGATTATCCTTCACTTTGACTGCTAAGGCAACCTCATGTCTTCTTTTTGCCCTTCTGATTTCTTTCTTAAGTATATTCTTGCACTTCTTATACTCCTCAAGCACCTGGTTTACCCCCTGTTTCGTATACATTTCATACAACTCCCTCTTCTTCTTTATCAGAGTTGCAATATCCCTTGAGAACCAAGGTTCCTTATTCATATTCAATTTGCTTTTAATCCTGACAGGAACATACAAACTCTGCACTCTCAAAATTTCCCCTTTGAAGGCTTCCCACCTACCAATCACATCTTTGCCAGAGAACAACCTGTCCCAATCCTCGCTTTTTAGATCCTTTCTCATTTCTTCAAATTTGGCCTTCTTCCAGTTCAGAACCTCAACCCTAGGACCAGATCTATCCTTGTTCATGATCAAATTGAAACTAATGGTGTTGTGATCACTGGAACCAAAGTGCTCCCCTACACAGACTTCCGTCACTTGCCCTAATTCGTTTCCTAACAGGAGATCCAATATTGCATCCCCTCTAGTTGGTCCCTCTGTATACTGATTTAGAAAACTTTCATGAACACATTTTACAAACTCTAAACCATCTAGACCCCTAACAGTATGGGAGTCCCAATCAATGTATGGAAAATTAAAATCCCCTACCACCACAACTTTATGTTTCCTGCAGTTGCCTGCTATCTCTCTGCAGATTTGCTCTTCCAAGTCTCGTTGACTATTGGGTGGTCTGTAATACAATCCCACTAATGTGGCCATACCTTTCCTGTTTCTCAGCTCCACCCATAAGGACTCAGTAGACAAGCCCTCTAATCTGTCCTGCCTGAGCACTGCTGTAATATTTTTTCCCTAACAAGCAATGCCACTCCCCCACCTTTCATTCCTCTGCCTCGATTACATCTGAAACATCGGAACCCTGGAATATTAAGCTGCCAGTCTTGCCCCTCCTGTAGCCATCTGTATCATGATATCATCTGTATCATTCAAGGGACCTTTTACAGTGGGATAAAAACTATCCTGGAGCTTCATGGTGGATGTTTTTGTATCTTCTATCCTGTGGAAAATGGGAGAAGAAACAATGACTGGGCTGATTACCAAGGCAGCAGGATGTGCAGGAGCCAACAGAGGGTTTGCATGACAAACTAAGCTGTATAAATAACTCCCTACATTTCTTGCAGTCTTACTTAGAGTAGTTGCCACACCAAGCTCTGATGCATCTGTATATATGCTTTCTGTGGTGAATCTGACACTGAGGACACGGCAAATTTTCCTACTTTTTTGAGGAAACAGTGCTGGTGTGCTTTCTTAGCCATAGCATAGAAGATATTGGACCAGGACAAACTGTAGGGAACGTTTACAGCTGGAAACTTTGAGGTTGTGTATGCTCTTTGTGCTCCATCCCATTTCCTTAAGTTAATGACCAGCTTCTTCATTTTGCTAATATTGAGGGAAAGATAGCAGCTTGACACCATGCCACTAGGATCTCTACTTCCTGCAATTCGTCTTCTCAGTGTTTACAGTGAATCATCATGTAGTGTCATCTGCAAACTTATAGTTAGGAGTTGGAACAGAATCTGTACACATATTTGTGAGTGTAAAGAGCTAAAGACATAGTGTTATGTGGTAAAACTTTTGAGAGTATAGGGATGATATTTTCCCTGGCTGGGGTGTCTGGAACACGGGATCACTTTTTCAACATAAGACGCTGACTATTGCGCACAAAAATGAAAAGAACCATAGAAACATAGAAAACATACAGCACAATACAGGCCCTTCGGCCCACAAAGCTGTGCCAAACATGTCCTTACCTTAGAAATTACTCAGGGTTACCCACAGACCTCTATTTTTCTGAGCTCCATGTACCTGTTCAGGAGTCTCTTAAAAGACTTTACTGTACCCACCTCCACTACCGTCACCGGCAGCCCATTCCACGCACTCACCACTTTTTGCGTAAAAAAAACTTACCCCTGACATCTCCTCTGTACTTCCTTCCAAGCACCTTAAAACCGTGCCCTCTCATGCTAGCCATTCCAGCCCTGGGAAAATGCCTGACTATTCACACGATCAATGCCTCTCATCATCTTATACACCTCTATCAGGTCACCTCTCATCCTCTGTCGCTCCAAGCAGAAAAGGCTGAGTTCACTCAACCTATTCTCATAAGGCATGCTCCCCAATCCAGGCAACATCCTTGTAAATCTCCTCTGCACACTTTCTATGGTTTCCATATCCTTCTTGTAGTGAGGTGACCAGAACTGAGCACAGTACGCCAAGTGGGATCTGACCAGGGTCCCATATAGCTGCAACATTACCTCTCGGCTCCTAAACTAAATTCCACGATTGATGAAGGCCAATGCACCGTATGCCTTCTTAACCAAAGGGTCAACCTGCACAGCAGCTTTGAGTATCCTTTGGACTCGGACCCCAAGATCCCTCTGATCCTCCACACTGCCAAGAGTCTTAACATTAATACTACATTCTGCCATCATATTTGACCTACCAAAATGAGCCATCTGGGTTGAACTCCATCTGCCACTTCTCATCCCAGTTTTGCATCCTATCAATGTCCCACTGTAACCTCTGACAGCCCTCCACACTATCCACAACACCCTCAACCTTTGTGTCATCAGCAAATTTATTAACCCATCCCTCCACTTCTTCATCCAGGTCGTTTATAAAAATCACGAAGAGCAGGGGTCCCAGAACAGATCCCTGAGGCACACCTCTGGTGACCAAACTCCATGCAGAATATGACCCATCTACAACCACACTTTGCCTTCTGTGGGCAAGCCAGTTCTGGATCCACAAAGCAATGTCCCCTTGGATCCTATGCCTCCTTACTTTCTCAATAAGTCTTGCATGGGGTACCTTGTAAAATCCCTTGCTGCAATCCATATACACTACATCTACTGCTCTACCTTCATCAATGTGTCTAGTCACATCCTCAAAAAATCAATCACTGCTTGTAAGGCACAACCTGCCTTTGACAAAACCATGCTGACTATTCCTAATCATATTATGCCTCTCCAAATGTTCATGAATCCTGCCTCTCAGGATCTTCTCCATCATCTTACCAACTACTGAAGTAAGACTCACTGGTCTATAATTTCATGGGCTATCTCTACTCCCTGTTTTGAATAAGGGAACAACATCCTCAACCCTCCAATCCTCTGGAACCTCTCCTGTCCCCATTGATGATTGAAAGATCATCGCCAGAGATTCAGCAATCACCTCCCTCACCTCCCACAGTAGCCTGGGGTAATCTCATCTGGTCCCAGTGACTTAACCATCTTGATGCTTTCCAAAAGCTCCAGCACATCCTCTTTCTTAATATAGTCATAGTCATACTTTATTGATCCCGGGGGAAATTGGTTTTCATTACAGTTGCACCATAAATAATAAATAGTAATAACACCATAAATAGTTAAATAGTAATATGTAAATTATGCTAGGAAATATGTCCAGGACCAGCCTATTGGCTCAGGGTGTCTGACCCTCCAAGGGAGGAGTTGTAAAGTTTGATGGCCACAGGCAGGAATGACTTCCTATGACGCTCTGTGTTGCATCTCCGTGGAATGAGTCTCTGGCTGAATGTACTCCTGTGCCCACCCAGTACATTATGTAGTGGATGGGAGACATTGTCCAAGATGGCATGCAACTTGGACAGCATCCTCTTTTCAGACACCACCGTCAGAGAGTCCAGTTTCATCCCCACAACGTCACTGGCCTTATGAATATCTACATGCTCAAGCTTTTTAATCCACTGTAAGTCATCCCTACAATTGCCAAGATCATTTTCCATAGCGAATACTGAAGCAAAGTACTCATTAAGAACCTCTGCTAACTCTACCGGTTCAATACACACTTTTCCACTGTCACACTTGATAGGTCCTATTCTCACGTCTTACCCTCTTGCACTCCACGTACTTGCAGAATGCCTTGGGGTTTTCCTTAATCCTGTCCGCCAAGGCCTTCTCATAGTCCCTTCTGGCTCTCCTAATTTCCTTCTTAAGCTCCTTCCTGCTAGATCTCTATCATTACCTAGTTTTTTGAACCTTTTGTAAGCTCTTCTTTTCTTCTTGACTATGTAAGGGATTTTTCTTTTATGTTACTGCTAAGGCTACTAAAATGGCTTCTTTATTATGTTATAGTAAAATGGCTTCTCTGTAATGTTAACTGCTGAGTTAACAGTAGCAGCTTGTTTGGGTTATAATTACTGATAACGGGAATTGTATTCATTTGCTAACCAATTGGGATAGCTGTTATTCTTTCTTGTGTGTCTGTAAGCTATTGTTTTCATGGGCTTTGGGCAGAAGGCGCAATAGGAACAGAGAGAGGAGGCATGATGCTGTAAGCTGGCCAAGGATCGGACCCAAGAGGGAGTCCGAGGCTCAGGCTTTTTCGGGAGGAGAACCAAAGAGGAAGAACTTGCTGGACGCGCTTTGGTCGACCACCGTGGTTGGTCCCAGGCGGCGGGTCGAGGAGGGTGGAGGAGATCGAATGTGGGAAAGAAGACTCCGTTAATTGAGCTCCAACAGTTGTGCACAAAGTGGTTGAACTTTGATAAGTTTGGAGCCTTTTACTTTCCTTTTATATTGTAGCTCTATTAATTACATAGTTCCAGTAAGATCTATAAAGTGTAATCTGTAAATCATACATTGTATGCTGTCTGTTAATTGGCGGTGTGGGGTACATCACACGGCATCCACACAAACTTGATTACCGAGTTTGGCGGGGACCGAAGGCTGCTCCCACTAGACGAAAGTGAGCTGAGCAAGCCTGAGGCTTACCAGGAGGCTGCAAGTAGATTTACAACAGCCTTTATCACCACAGTTCCTGTACCCTACCATCCTTTTTGTCTTCCCACGGACTTGACCTATTTAAATAACCTTCTGGGAGTCTTGCACAAAAACTCCCAAGTCCCTCTGAACGTGTCCACAATATCCTGAGAAGGGAGAATCAGCAGCCAGAATTTATGATACATATTGGTACCAATGACATAGAAAAAGGGAGGAGGTCCTAAAAACAGAATACTGGGAGTTAGGAAGGAAGTTGAGAAATAGATCCTCAAAGGTAGTTATTTAGGGATTGCTGCCTGTGCCACGCAACAGTGAGGATAAGAATAGAACGTGGTGGCAGATAAATGCATGCCAGAAGAGTTGGAAAAGCGGGCAAGGATACAAATTTCTGGATCATTGGGACCTCTTCTGGGGCAGGTGTGACCTGTACAAAGAAGGACAAGTAACACCTGATTCCAAGGAGACCAATATCCTTGCGAGTAGTGCAATTTGAGAGGGAGAAGCACAAGTCAGATGTATTAGTATCACAGTGCAATAAAGGGAATTACAGAGACATGAGAGAGGAGCCCGCCCAAGTGTATTGGAGGGGGATGCTGGCAGGGATGATGGCAGAGCAGAGGTTGAAGTTTCCGGGAATAGCTCACAAGGCGCAGGACAGCTATGTCCCACAGAAGTAGTTCTCAAAGGGGTCGGCAACCGTGGCTGACAAGTAAAGTTAAGGACTGTATAAAAAACAAGGAAAGGGCATATAATATAGCAAATGTGACTGGGCAGTTGGATGATTGGCATGCTTTTAAATTCCAACAAAGGGTAACTAAAAAAAGCCATAAGAAGGGAAGAGATGAAATGTGAGGGCAAACTTGCCAATAATATAAAGCAGGATACTAGAAGTTTTATCAGATATTTAAAAAGCAAGAGAAGTGAGAGTTGGGAGGTAGTAATGGGGGGCAAAGAAATAGCAGATGAATTAAATAAGTAGTTTGCATCAGTTTTCACTGTAGAAGATATTAGCAGTGTGCCAGAGGACCGTGAGTGTCAGGGAGCAGGAATGGGTGTCATTGCTATACAAAGAAAAATGTGCTTGGCAAACTGAAAGATGGGAAATTCAGCTGGACCAACGGACTACATTACAGAGTTCTGAAAGAGGTTGCTGAAAAGACAGTAGATGCATTGGTTATGATCATTCAAGTTTCACTGATTCTGGCATGGTTCCAGAGGATCGGAAGATTGCAAATGTCACTCCACTCTTTTAAAAAGAGAGGAAGGCAAAAGAAAGGAAAGTAAAGGCTAGTTAACTGAATCTCAGTGGTTGGAGAAATGTTGGAGTGGACAAGGGAGAGAGAATGAATGTCATTTAATTAGATTTTCAGAAGGCATTTGATAAGGTGCCACACATGAGGCTGATTAGAAGGATAAAATCCTATGGCATTACAGGAAAGATGCTGGCCTGAATAGAGGAATGGCTGACAGGCAGGAGGCAGCAAGTGGGAATAAAAGGGGCCTTTTCTGGTTGGCTGCCAGTGACTAGTGGTGTTCCTCAGGGGTCAGTATTGGGTCTGCTGCTTTTCACATTGTTTGTCAGTGATTTAGATAATGGAATTGGTGGTTTTGTGACAAAGTTTATGTATGATACGAAAATAGGTGGGAGGTAGGAAGTGCTGAGGAAGCACTGCAATTGCAGCAGGACTTAGACAAACTGGAAGAATGGGCAAAAAAGTGGCAGATGGAATACAGTGTTGGGAAATATATGACATTGCATTTTGGTAAAAGGAACAACAGTGCGGACTATTATCTAACTGGGGAGAAGGTCCACACATCAGAGGTGCAAAGGGACTGAGAAGTCCTTGTGAAAGACTCACAGAAGGTTCAATTATAGGTCAAGTCTGGTAAAGCAGGCAAATATAATGTTGGCATTGCATTTCAAGGGGAATACAATATAAAAGCAAGGAAATAATACTGAGCCTTTCTAAGACATTGGTCAGGCTACACTTGGAGTTTTGTCAGCAGTTTTGGGCCCCACGTCTCAGAAAGGATGCTTTGTAATTGGAGAGAGTCCAGAGGAGGTTCACAGGGATGATTCCAGGAATGAAGGGGGTAACATACGAGAAGTGTTTGGGAGCTTTGGGCATGTACTCACTGGAATTTAAAAGAACGTGGGGGTGGGGGGATCTCATTAAAACCTATTGAACGTTGAAAGGATTAGATAAGGTGGATGTGGAGAGGATGTTTCCTATGGGGGTGTATCCAGAACTAGAGGGCACAGCCTCCAAATTGATGAGCGACCATTTAGAAGAGGTAAGGGGGAATATTTTTAGCCAGAGGGTAGTAAATTTGTGGAATGCTCTACCATAGACTGTGTGGAGGCCCAGTCCGTGGGTATATTTAAGGTGGAAGTTGACCGTTTCCTGATCGGTCAGGGCAAAGGATATGGCAAGGCGGCAGGTGTATGGGGTTGAGTGGGATCCAGCGTCAGCCATGATAGAATGTCAGAGTAGACTTGATGAGCTGAATGGCCTAATTCTACTCCTATGTCTTATGGTCTTATAAAAGAATCTTTGGGAGGCAGTGATCATAATATAGTAGAATTCACCCTGCACTTTGGGAGGAAGAAATTAAAGTCACAAGATCACATCACAAGACAAAGGAGCAGAAGTAGGCCATTTGGCCCATCAAGTCTGCTCCGCAGCACCCCCATGAGTCAGATGTATCAGTATTACAGTGCAGAAGAGGGAATTACAAAGGCATGAAAGAGGTGCTGGCTAAAGTTGATTGGAAAGGGACACTAGCACGGAAGATGGCATAACAGCAATGGTTGGAGTTTCGGGGGGCAATTTGGAAGGTGCAGGATAGATGAAGAGTTATTCTAAAGGAAGAATGAAGCACCCATGTGTGGAAAAGGCATTAAAAGCATAAGATGGTCCATATATAAAAATTAGTTGCTAAGTTAGAAGATTGAGAAGATTTTAAATACACAGAGAAGGCAACTTAATAAAAAAAACTTTAAGGGGAGAACAAAATGAAATACAAGAAAACTAGCCAAAAATATTTTGTGTCAGTTTTCACTGTGGTAGAAACTAGCAGAATGCCAGAAATTTCGAGAGTGTCAGAGGGCATTGCTATTACTAAGGAGAAGGTGCTGAAGAAGCTGACTATATTGACATACCAGGATCACAGCCTGGTATGGAAACACTAATGCCCTTGAACAGAAAATCCTCCAAAAAGTGTGCTACGGCCCAGTTCATCACAGGTAAAGCTCTCCCAACCATTAAGCACATCTGCATGAAATAAAGTCGTAGCAAAGCATAATCAGGGATCCCCACCTCGCAGGAAATGCTCTCTTCTCATACTGTCCCCATTACCCAGAACCCGTCATCATACCTTGGAGCAAAGTGCATCATCACTGCTGTATAGCAATGGGCAGGTTTCTCTCAGATGTTTACTGATGGCATCAACTGAGGCATTGTCTCCTATGTATCTATTTATGAGTGAGGTGATCAGTGCTCCACATAACTCTTTTCCCCGGATAACCAAATCCCGAAAAGGTGTTGTTTTCAACTGCTCCTGGAGCTCCTGTACAAAGGCAAAACAGAGACAATAAAGCTTAATTCTTCAAAGGAGTTACAGAAATGGCATAGCACCCTAACCCTAATGGCACAGCAGTTAAATTAAAAACTTTTGTCAACTAGAGGCCAAATTTAAATCATGCTAAAGCAGCTTGGAATTTCAATTTATTGACTGAGATAATACTTTTAAAAACTAATCACCAATAAAATCAGATTGTTGTTAAATATCTATATGATTACCGAAGCCCTTCATGGAGGACATCTCATATCCTTGTGCAGTTTGCTAAGTATGTGACTCCAGACATTGACAGTAAATGCCTCTTAAATGACTGAGTCACTGTTAAAATTAGGTTCAGCAACTCTAAATGTGTTTTAGAAATTAAAGAAAGTAGACTGAAAACAGACACTGCAATGCAAATCAGTCAAAGAACAACAGTGAGCATTCAAAGAGGAGATTTGGACGTCCAGGACAAATGTTACCACAAAAAAAATACTTCTAGCAAATATAGAGCTACTGGATAACAACGTTCACAAGGAATAGGATTTGCCAACAAAAGGTTTGTTTGACTGTGAAAGCTCAATACAGCACGAAGGCAAGAGGAGAAAATACAACACTGAAATTGGGAAAGAAAATATTGGCAAGGTTTTAAGAGAAAATCTAAATCTATTTGAAGGTGATAAAAACAATATGATTATTAAGGAAAGAGAAGGGCAAAAAACTTTACGGTTGTGGGTAAGGTTCTCAATGAACTGGATGTGAATGTACTTGGCATAAAACTTATAATGTACAGCACAAAGTTCTTCAGTGCAAAGTTGAAATGAACTGTATAAATCTGTTCCATGATCAATAACCTCATACATTATACGTCAGTTCGCAGAAGCCCTTGAATGGAAAACCCTACAAAAGGTAGTGGATATGGCCCAGTCCATTACAAGCAGATTGGATGTGGTAGGGTTGTTTCCCATGGTGGGGAATTCTGGGACAGGGTCGAGAGATGTCCATTTGGAACTGAGATGCGGAGAGATTATTTTAGTCACGGGGTGGTGGATCTGTGGAGTTTGTTGCCACAGGCAGCTGTGGAGTCCAGGTCACTGGGTGTGTTTGGGGTGGAGATGGATAGGTTCTTGATTAGCCGGGGCATCAAAGGGTATGGGGTGAAAGCAGGAGAGTGGGGATGACTGGAAGAATTGGATCAGCCCATGATTGAATGGCGGAGCAGACACGATGGGGCAAATGGCCTACTTCTGCTCCTATATCTTATAGAGTAAAACTCTCCCCACTATTGAGCAGATCTACACGAAACCTTGTTGCAGGAAAGCAGCATCAGGAGCCCACACCGCCCAGGTCATGCTCTCTTCTCGCTACTGCCATTAGGAAGAAGGTGCAGGAGCCTCAGGATGCACACTACCAGGTTCAGCAACAGTCATTACTCCTCAAGTATCAGGCTCTTGAACCAGAGAGGATAAATTCACCCAATTTCACATGCCAAATCAGTGAATTTTTCCAACAACCTATGCACTCACTTTCAAGGACTCTTTATCTCATATTTTTAATATTTATTGCTTATTTATTATTATTTCTTATTTTTCTTCTGTATTTGCATAGCTTGTTGCCATTTGCACACTACTGTTGGATGCAGACTTTCACCGATCCTATCATGGTTATTGGATTTACTCAGTATGTCTGCAAGAAAATGGATCTCAGGGTTTTCTATGTGTACTTTGATAATAAATTTACTTTGAACTTTGAATTGATGGTAGGAAAGTGGGAGAAAGGATGGCAGATGAAATTTAATTCGGACAAGTACAAAAGTGTTACATCTTGATAAGAACTGGCTTACTCATAGAAGATATAAGGTAGCCATCAATGGGACTTAATCTGGCTGGAAGTCTATGACTTTTGGATCCATACTGGGAACTCTACTCTGATATATATATATACAAATGACTGGAATGAAAATGAAAGGCGGCTTAGTAAGTTTGCAGACAGGAGGATGGGTGGGGTGGAAAGCATCAAGGACTGACAAAGGACTGCAGGATATACATCAGTATGGGAGCAGAAATAAGAGATGAAGTTTCACCAGCTAAATGTAAAGTGTTTCATTATGGGAGATGAAATGGGAGTACACTTAATTGCAAGACCCCTAACAGTGTTGATGTGCACACACATACATACATATGTATTGGCGCACGGCCAAGTGGTTAAGGCATCGGTCTAGTGATCTGAAGGTTGCTAATTCGAGCCTCAGCTGAGGCAGCGTGTTGTGTCCTTGAGCAAGGCACTTAACCACACATTGCTCTGCGATGACAGCCACCAGTGCCAAGCTGTATCAGCCCTAGTGCCCTTCCCTTGGAAAACATCGGTGGCGTGGAGAGGAGAGACTTGCAGCATGGGCAACTGCCGGTCTTCCATACAATCTTGCCCAGGCCTGTGCCCTGGAAACCTTCCAAGGTGCAAATCCATGGTCTCACGAGATGAACAGATACCTATATATACATACACCCCTAAGAAGAATTTTGCACAGTACTGTGTATGGCAAGCTTGCCTTTATTAGACAAGGCACTGAGTTTGAGGTGAGAAGTTATGGGGCAGCTTTATAAAACTTTAGTTAGGCCACATTGGGAGAATTGCATTCAACTCTGGTCACTCCATTACATCAAGGCTAGGGAGGCTTAGGAGTGCGTGCAGAAGAGATTTACCAGGATACAACCTGGATTAGAGCATATGTGATCAGGCAAACGTGGTAGTGGTGGAAGCTGAAAGGTGATTTAACAGATGCTCAAAAGATAATGAGAATCATAGATAGACAACTAGTACCATTTCCCCAGGGTTGAAATACCAGAGGACATGCATTTACAGTGAGTGGAAGTAAAGAAATATGTACGCAAGTTTTTCTGAAGACAATGGTGGGTGCTTGGAATGTACTGCTTGGGTGGTGCTGGAGGCAAATACGATAGAGTTGTTCGTGAGGTACTCAGGTGGGTATGTGAACGTGCAGAAAATGGAAGGATATGAACATTGTGTAAGCAGAGAGATTAGTTTAGTTGGGCATTGGATTACTAATTATTTGACACAACATTGTGGGCTGTCGGGCTGTGCTTTACTTCTGAACGTTCTAAAAACAGGGGAGAACTTGCACTGTAAATGGCAGGGCCATGGAGAGCATTATCAAACAGAAAGTCCGAGGGGTCAGGTGCTATGCTCCAATGAAAAACATTCTAATCTGTTCAACCTCTTTCCATTACTCAGTCCCTCAAGTCCTAAAAAAAATCCTCAGTAATACACACAAGATCCTGAAGAAAATCAGTAGGCCATGCAGCTTCTATGTAATAGAGTAAACAGTTGACATATCAGGTCGAGACCCTTCATCGGGACCAATGTGTGTATTACTTTGATTTCCAGCATTTTCTCATGCTCCTATAAAAAAAACATGTTTATGTCCTTGACATTTCTTTCCAGTTTATGACATCTTTCTTATAGCATGATGACTAAAACATAGAACAAAGAAACTAACATCACAATACAGGCACTTCAGCCACAATGTTGTGCCGACCATGTAACTGACTCTTTACAAACTGCCTTCAATTTCCCTACCGCATAGCCATCTATTTTTCTATGCTCAATGTACGTATCTATGAGTCTCTTAAAAGACCCTATTTTATCTGCCAAATACTCCAAGTGCACATAACATAGCTGATCCTAACCAGTTATGCCATGTTCTAAATCGACATAAAATCACAAGACCATAAAACCAGAATTAGGCCATAGGTACCGAGGGGATGTCAGGGATAAGTTTTTTACATAGGCGTGGAATGCACTGCCGGTGGCGGTGGTGGAAGCAGATACAATAGGGTCTTTTAAGAGCCTCTTAGATAGCTACGTGGAGCTTAGTAAAATAGTGGGCTATATTCTAGGAAAATTCTCTAGAGTAGGTTACATGGTCGGCACAACATTGTGGGCTGAAGGGCCTGTAATGTACTGTGAATTTCTATGTAATATGTTCAGCCCATTGAGTCTGCTCTGCCATTTCATCATGGCTGATCCAGGAACCCACTCAACACCATACACCTGCCTTCTCGCCATATCCTTTGATGCCCTGATCAATCCGGAAAAAATCAACTTCTGCCTTAAATATACCCATGGACTTGGCCTCCACTGCATTCTGTGGCAGAGCATTCCACAGATTCACTACTCTCTGGCTAAAAAATTCCTCCTTACCTCTATTCTAAAAGGTCACCCCTCACTTGGCCAGCTGGTGGCGCAATGGGATCAGCGCGAGACTCTGGAGCGAATCCAAGTCGGGCCACTGCTCAGCACGCTTTCCATTTGTGCCGGGTTGAGCATCGAGCTAGCCACTCAGCCTTGTTTTAAAAAAGGGTCAAATCAGGAACGTTCATATCGTGAGTGTATTCCCGGCATCAACCACTCTGAGTAAAAAACCTTCCTCTAATATCCCCCATGAACTTCCCACCCCTTACCTTAAAGCCATGTCCTCTTGTATTGAGCAGTGGTGCCCTGGGAAAGAGGCGCTGGCTATCCACTCTATCTATTCCTCTTATTATCTTGTACACCTCTATCATGTCTCCTCTCATCCTCCTTCTCTCCAAAGGGTAAAGCCCTAGCTCCCTTAATCTTTCATCATAATGCATACTCACTAAACCAGGCAGCATCCTACTAAAACTCCTCTATACCCTTTCCAATGCTTCCACATCCTTCCAAGGCGACCAGAAGCTAACACCCCATAAGCTTTCTTAACTACCCTATCTACCTGTGAGGCAACTTTCAGGGATCTGTGGACATGTACCCCCAGATCCCTCTGCTCCTCCACACTACCAAGTATCCTGCCATTTACTTTGTACTCTGCCTTGGAGTTTGTCCTTCCAAAGTGTACAACCTCACACTTCTCCGGGCTGAACTCCATCTGCCACTTCTCAGCCCACTTCTGCATCCTATCAATGTCTCTCTGCAATCTTCGACAATCCTCTACACTATCTACAACACCACCAACCTTTGTGTCATCTGCAAACTTGTCAACCCACCCTTCTACTCCCTCATCCAGGTCGTTAATAAAAATCACGAAAAGTAGAGGTCCCAGAACAGATCCTTGTGGGACACCACTAGTCACAATCCTCCAATCTGAATGTACTCCCTCCACCAGGACCCTCTGCCTTCTGCAGGCAAGCCAATTCCGAATCCACCTGGCCAAACTTACCTGGATCCCATGCCTTCTGACTTTCTGAATAAGCCTACCGTGTGGAACCTTGTCAAATGCCTTACTAAAATCCATGTAGATCACATCCACTGCACTACCCTCATCTATATGCCTGGTCACCTCCTCAAAGAACTCTATCAGGCTTGTTAGACATGATCTGCCCATCACAAAGCCATGCTGACTGTCCCTGATCAGACCATGATTCTCTAAATGCCCATGGATACTATCTCTAAGAATCTTTTCCAACAGCTTTCCCACCACAGATGCAAGGCTCACTGGTCTATAATTACCGGGACTATCCCTACTACCTTTTTTGAACAAGGGGACAGCATTCGCCTACCTCCAGTCCTCTGGTACCATTCCCGTGGACAATGGGGACATAAAGATCCTAGCCAGAGGCTCAGCAATCTCTTCCCTCGCCTCATGGAGCAGCCTGGGGAATATTCCATCAGGCCCCGGAGTCTTATCCGTCCTAATATATTTTAACAACTCCAACACCTCCTCTCCCTTAATATCAACATGCTCCAGAACATCAACCTCATTCATATTGTCCTCACCATCATCAAGTTCCCTCTCATTGGTGAATACTGAAAAGAAGTATTCATTGAGGTCCTCGCTCACTTCCACAGCCTCCAGGCACATCTTCCCACCTTTATCTCTAATGGGTCCTACCTTCACTCCTGTCATCCTTTTTTTCTTCACATAATTGAAGAATGCCTTGGGGTTTTCCTTTACCCTACTCGCCAAGGCCTTCTCATGCCCCCTTCTTGCTCTTCTCAGCCCCTTCTTAAGCTCCTTTCTTGCTTCCCTATATTCAATAGACCCATGTAATTCCTACGTCCTAAACCTCATGTATGCTGCCTTCTTCCACCTGACTAGATTTTCCACCTCACTTGTCACCCATGGTTCCTTCACCCTACCATTCTTTATCTTCCTCACCGGGACAAATTTATCCCTAACATTACAAGTGGTAATTGGTAAATTAATGTGGTAAATTGGATCAGCAAATTTGCTGATGATACAAAGATTGGAGGTGTAGTGGACAGTGAGGAAGGTTTTCAAAGCTTGCAGAGGGATTTGGACCAGCTGGAAAAATGGGCTGAAAAATGGCAGATGGAGTTTAATACAGGCAAGAATGAGGTATTGCACTTTGGAAGGACAAACCAAGGTAGAACATACAAGGTAAATAGTAGGAGTGCAGTAGAATAGAAGGATCTGGGAATACAGATACAAAATTCCTTAAAAGTGGCGTCACAGGTAGATAGGGTCATAAAGAGAGCTTTTGGTAAATTGGCCTTTATACATCAAAGTATTGAGTATAAGAGTTGGAACTGAGTTACAGAGAAAGGTTGAATAGGTTAGGACTTTATTCCCTGGAGCGTAGAAGAATGAGGGGAGATTTGATAGAGGTATATAAAATTATGATGGGTATAGATGGGTATGGGTATAGAGTGAATGCAAGCAGGCTTTTTCCACTGAGGCTAGGGAAGAATAAAACCAGAGGACATGGGTTAAGGGTGAAGGGGGAAAAATTTTAAGGCAACATTAGGGGGGACTTCTTGACACAGGGAGTGGTGGGAGTGTGGAATGAGATGCCAGATGAAGTGGTAAATGCCGGCTCACTTTTAACATTTAAGAAAAACTTGGACAGGTACATGGATGAGAGGCGTATGGAGGGATATGGTCCGTGTGCAGGTCAGTGGGACTAGGCAGAAAATAGTTCGGCACAGCCAAGGAGGGCCAAAAGGTCTGTTTCTGTGCTGTAATGTTCTATGGTTCTAAGTATGTGAAGAGCAAGAGGATAAGGCATAAGAGAATAGGACCAATCAAGTGTGACAGTGGATAAGTGTGTATGGAACTAGAGGAGATACTGTAGCAGAAGTACTTAATGAATACTTTGTTTCAATATTCACTATAGAAAAGGATCTGGGCGATTGTAGGGATGACTTAGAGCAGATTGAAAAGCTTGAGCATATAGATATTAAGAAAGAGGATGTGCTGGAAAGCATCAAGTTGGATAAGTCACCGGAACCAGACAAGATGTACCCCAGGCTACTGTGGGAGACGAGGGAAGAGATTACTGAGCCTCTGGCGATGATCTTTGCATCATCAATGGGGACGGGAGAGGTTCTGGAGGATTGGAGGGCTGCGGATTTTGTTCCTTTATTCAAGAAAGGGAGTAGAGATAGCCCAGGAAATTATAGACCAGTGAGTCTTACCTCAGTGGTTGGTAAGTTGATGGAGAAGATCCTGAGAGGCAGGATTTATGAATATTTGGAGAGGCATAATATGATTAGGAATAGTCAGTATGGCTTTGTCAAAGGCAGGTCATGCCTTATGAGCCTGATTGAATTTTTTGAGGATGTGACTAAACACATTGATGAGGGCAGAGCAATAGATGTAGTATACATGGATTTCAGCAAGGCATTTGATAAGGTACCCCATGCATGGCCTATTGAGAAAGTAAGGAAGCATACGATCCAAGGGGACATTGCTTTGTGGACCCAGAATTGGTTTGCCCACAGAAGGCAAAGAGTGGTTGTAGACAGGTCATATTCTGCATGGACGTCAGTCACCAGTGGAGTGCCTCAGGGATCTGTTCTGGGTCCCCTTCTCTTTGTGATTTTTATAAGTGACCTAGATGAGAAAGTGGAGGGATGGGTTAGAAAATTTGCTGATGACACAAAGGTTGGGGCTGTTGTGGGTAGTTTGGAGGGCTGTCAGAGGTTACAGTGGGACACTGATAGGAAGAAAAACTTAGCTGAGAAGTGGCAGATGGAGTTCAATCCAGATAAGTGTGAGGTGGTTCATTTTGGTAGGTCAAATATAAAGGCAGAATGTAGTATTAATGGTAAGACTCTTGGCAGCGTGGAGGATCAGAGGGATCTTGGGGTCCGAGTCCATAGAACACTTAAAGCTGCTACGCAGGTTGACTCTTTGGTTAAGAAGGCATACGGTGCATTGGCCTGCATCAATCGTGGGATTGAGCTTAGGGGCCGAGAGGTAATGTTGTAGCTATATAGTACCCAGGTCAATTTTGGAGTACTGTGCTCAATTTTGGTCACCTCACTACAGGAAGGACGTGGAAACAAAACAAAGGGTGCAGAGCAGATTTACAAGGATGTTACCAGGATTATGAAGCATGCCTTATGAGAATAGGTTGAGTGAGCTTGGCCTTTTCTCCTTGGAGTGATGGAGGATGAGAGGTGACCTGAGAGATGTGCATAAGATTAAGAGAGGCATTGATCATAGTCAGAGGCTTTTAACCCAGGGCCGAAATGGCTAGCACAAGAGGACATAGTTTTAAGGTGCTTGGAAGTAGGTATAGAGGAGATGTAAGGGGAAACTTCCTTTACGCAGAGAGTGGTGAATGTGTGGGATGGGCAGCCGGCAATGGTGGTGGAGGGACATATGATTGGGTCTTTTAGGAGACTCCTGGATAGGTACATGAAGCTTAGAAAAATAGAGGGTGATGGGTATCCCTAGGTAACTTCTGTAGTAAGGACATGTTCAGCACAGCTTTGTGCGCCGAAAGGCCTGTATTGTGCTGTAGGCTTTCTATGTTTCTAAATTCTTCACACAAAGTTTGTATCTTATATGGAAGATAATGGAGGCAGCATTAGCAACAACAATGAAGAGGCATCATGACAGGTACTTAAAGGAGCAGGGCACAGAGGACCTGGAATTTTCCTTGCCAAGTAGCATGAGTACAGAAGGGCACGATAGTTGGCACAGTCACACTGGGCGAAAGGCCTGTTTTGACACTGTGCAATTCTATAATAACGTGCACTGGGCATGATTGAGTCTATAAGTAACTCTTGTGGGCAAACAGAGGCAAAATGCAGAACAGATTCTGCCTGGCACAGTAACAAGATTGCTACCTTCAGTAAATCTCCAATGACAATGCTGAATTGATGATCACACAGTAGCTTCCACAATGCCAGAGTTTGGCTGGTGTAATGGATTAGTTGCTGCATGCCCTGCATCGACAGCTTTTCATAGGCCTGCGCTTCAGCTGTGGGAGGAAAGAGATGGTCAGTACTGAGGCAAGACCCAAGGCCATTACAAAGGTAATAATATCAACAGTCCATAAACACAAGCAAATGTGCAGATCCCGAACAACCACAGCACCACACACAAGTGTCCCTGACAACTTCACCTGCAAGATGTGCATCCAGCTGCAGCTGCCACGCTCCATGTTAAGGAGTTGGAGCTGGAACAGGATGAACTCCAGATCATTCAGGAGGCTGAGGGGTGATAACATGGGACACATAGAAACACACTTATATCCAAGGTGCAGGAGACTGGCTGACAGTCAGGAAGCAGAAAGCAGTTAAGGAGCCAGCGCAGAGTACGCCTGTGGCCATTCCCTTTATTAAAGGATATTAAAGGAAGGTTTTTTACTCAGAGAGTGGTTAGTGCGTGGAATGCACTGCCTGAGTCAGTGGTGGAGGCAGATACACTTGTGAAGTTTAAGAGACTACGAGACAGGTATATGGAGGAATTTCAGGTGGGGGTTTATATGGGAGGCAGGGTTTGAGGGTCGGCACAATATTGTGGGCCGAAGGGCCTGTAATGTGCTGTACTATTCTATGTTCTATGTTCAATGATACAATAGTCCAGATCAACCGGCTAGATCACCAGTTTCTGTTCCCCTGGTTGGAGTGTCTCAAACTGGAGACACAAGTTTAAGGTAAGGGGGAGGAATTTGAATAGAGATCTGAGGGGTACTTTTTTCAGTGTTGTCGTTAGCTGGAATGAACTGCCAGAGGAGATGTGGAGGCAAGAACAGTAACAACATTTAAGAGGGATCCTGACTACAGTGAGCAAGGCATAGAGGGATATGTAATTAATGCAGGCAAATGGGATTAGATATTAGTTAGCATAGTGGTAATAGGCCAAAGGCTGTTTCTCCTTGTGTTAAAATAGATGCAATTTAGTCTTCATTCCTGCCAAGTGCCTCATCACATCCACTTCTGAGGATGACATTTAATTTTTCCTTCAGCGGCCTGGCAAGTCTCTCATGGCATAAACACTGGCATGGCTGCACCAGCATCACCAGTAAAATAAATACTAAATACCACAGCAGCAAAGTGATAATTCCTACAGCTATGTTCCAAAATTCAATGTTTATCAAGTGAATGTTGCAGGCATTACACGTGGTGCTAAATGGTTTGATGAACTTTTTGAGCTACTCACTCTGATACTTTCGTTGAAGCTCCTGTTGAACTTGCTGTGAGCCTCCATCAGGTCGCATAAATCCCAGCAGCCGCTTTGGTACATTGGATGCACTAAAACTGGGAAAGCAGGGAAAGATCACAAATACCTTAGTTATAGTGGATGGCCTTGGGTGCACACTTGGGTGTTCAATTCACTGGTGAGCTGGTGTGGGGAGTGTGTGGCAAGTGAAGAATTGGAACAACGTAACTGCAAAGTCAACTATCAGATAACAGTTGAATTTGCTTTTGCCTTATAATGTTGAAACTGACGTAAGAGATCTTTAAAATGAACAAAAGTTATGAAAGATGCAGTGGGGGGTGGATCAGCGAGCAGCAAATGAGAGGGATTTAGGAGATGGGTGGGAAGGACAGGAGGAAGCGGGGTGCCTAGAAAGCTACATCCATCTGTCCATGTTTGGCCCATAGTCTTGTAAATCTCTCCTAAGGCACGGAGACCTCCAGAGTCCCTGACAACTTCACCTGCAAGAAGTGCATCCATCTGCAGCTTCAACAATGCACGGTAAGGAGATGCAGCTAGAACTGGATGCACTCCGGATCATTTGGGAGGCCGAAGGGGTGATAGATGGGATATACAGAAAGGTAGTTACACACAAGGTGCAGAACACAGGAAACTGGGTGGCAGTCAGGAACAGGAAAGAGGTTAATTAGTCAGTGCAGAGTACCCCTGTGACCATCCCCCTCAACAACAGGTGTATCACTTTGGATACTGTTGGGGGGATTCATTTTTTCAGGGCAACAGACAGAAGGTATGTTCTCTCCTGGGTGGCAAGGCCCGGGACGTCTCGGATTAAGTTCTCGGCATTCTTAAGTGGAAGGGTAAACAGCCAGAGATCATGATCCATGTAGATACCACGACTGATGAGGTTTGACATAAGGAGTTCAGGGCATTAGGTGCTAACTTAAAGGGCAGGACTTCCAGGGTTGTGATCTCAGGATTACTACCTGTGCACATGTTAGTGAGGACAGAACTAGGAAGATTATACAGTTTACCATATGCCTAAGGAATTGGTATGGGATGCAGGCATAAGATTTTAGGATTAGGGTTATATTATGGTCTAGTCTGGTAAGTCTGCGTTCCGGTTCACGGTCCGGTCCATGGACTCCGGACTCCGGGTCTTCCGGCTGCCCCTTGTTTCAGTTGGGGTTAATCGTAGGCACCTGATGCTCGTCTAGGCGCTGGGAATATAAGTGGCCCTGGGTTGGAGTGTGGGGGCTGGTTTGTCTTGTCAGTATCCCCTTGGAGCAACCTGCTGGTAGAAGTCTAGAGCAGCCATTTGTGATCTCTAGGCCTGGTTGGAGGACCACTGCTTCAAGCAGCCTTGTTGTCTCTAGTTGGAGCAGTTATCGTGGTATGGATTCGGCTGTTTCTGGAGCCAGCTGAGTGGCCGTCTGACACTCCGAGCTGGATATGGATTCGGCTGTTTCTGTAGCCAGCCTAGGTTACTGGCTGCCCTGAGACTCGGAGCCACCCTGGATTGAGCTCCCTTCCTGTCCTTGCCTCCGAGGAGTAAGTCAGGTTGTCCTTGGCGTTACCCTGCGGTTGGATCTGTCCTTTCCTGTCCTCACCTCTGTTGGGTAAGCCAGGCTGTCTTTGCTGTTACCCTGAGGCAGGACTGTTCCCTTCCCCTCCCCATCTGAATCCCTGTCAGTCCTTCCAAGTGAGGCGACACTTCACCTGTGAGTCGGCTGGGGTGATATACTGCGTCCGGTGCTCCCGATGTGGCCTTCTATATATTGGCAAGACCCAATGCAGACTGGGAGATTGTTTCGCTGAACACCTATGCTCTGTCCGCCAGAGAAAGCAGGATCTCCCAGTGGCCACACATTTTAATTCCACATCCCATTCCCATTTTGACATGTCTACCCATGGCCTCCTCTACTGTAAAGATGAAGCCACACTCAGGTTGGAGGAACAACACCTTGTATTCCGTCTGGGTAGCCTCCAACCAGATGGCATAAACATTGACTTCTCTAACTTCTGCTAATGCCCCACCTCCCCCTCATACTCCATCTGTTATTTATTTTTATACACACATTCTTTCTCTCACTCTCCGTTTTCTCCCTCTGTCCCTCTGACTATACCCCTCGCCCATCCTCTGGGTTCCCCCCTGTTGTCTTTCTCCCTGGGCCTCCTGTCCCATGATCCTCTCATATCTCCTTTGCCAATCACCTGTCCAGCTCTTGGCTCCATCCCTCCCCCTCCTGTCTTCTCCTATCATTTTGGATCTCCCCCTTCCCCTCCCACTTTCAAATCTCTTACTAACTCTTCCTTCAGTTAGTCCTGATGAAGGGTCTCGGCCTGAAACGTCGACTGTACCTCTTCCTAGAGATGCTGCCTGGCCTGCTGCCTCACCACCAACTTTGATGTGTGTTGCTTGAATTTCCAGCATCTGCAGAATTCCTGTTTGCGTTTTTAAATTCACTACTGCGAAGCCTCTTCCGGTGATGCCTACACCGAAGAAGTTTAACTCCTCTCTTCGACGGGAGTTCAGTGAAACCATCTCTCACTGCTCCCCATCTGTAATTTCTTCGGCTCTTCCACTTTTCGACCACATTTTGACTCAGACTCGCTATCACAGCCATATATCCTTTCTTGGAATGTGCCTCAGTCGCCAACTTACTCCAGTTGGCTTTTGGATTCATTTCCGAGCCTCTCAATTTGGACCTTCTGAAGATCCCAGGTACTCACATTTTATTGACTCTGCCTCTCGCCGCTTCTCCCGTCAAGCTCTGAAGGCGACTCTCTCCGCCATGAGGAGGTACTTGGTGTCCCTATCCCAGACCCTTCCACACCTTCGGGACACTTTCTTCGCCATCTGTAATGGTCCTACCCGTTATTTCATCCTCCGTCTGATCTATGCCTGCAATCGCCGTTTTTTTGTCATGTTAGGCAAAGATCGCAAGATCCTACATCTGCGGACCCCAGAGCCTGCTGGCCTTGAAACTAGCAGGCATGAACTTCAGATTGCCTCTGCCATTGATCTTGCCGGCTCCAACACCTCAGGGCATATTCAAAACCCGGACTCCAGCAACGACCATGGACACCTTCAAAGCAGTTGCACAACCACCAACTGCGACTCCAGCCTTGAACTCCAGGCCGGGTCTTTATGTGCTGCTATTGTGACTCCTGTCTACCCTTCCCCCACCAATACTCTGCAATCCCGTCTCCCTCAGATCCCATCGTCAGCTCCTGGGTACTCAGAGGCTCCATCTTCCTCACACCCCAACCCTCCCCTCTCCACTGACAGCCCCAGCCTCCCCCCTCTGATCCCAGCTCTCAGCCGTGCCGGGTCTTTACCATCCCCTCCGACCTTCAACAGGCAGAACGCTCTGTCCTCAGTAAGGGCCTCACCTTTGTCCTTCGCCGACACCTCAGCGAGTTCTGTGTTCGCCATGATGCGGAACTCTTCTTCCGCCGTCTCCGTCTCCGAGCCTACTTCTTCGGCAAGGACTCTTCCACCCCCACCGATGACCCCTTCTCCCATCTTCAACCCTCCTCTTCTTCATGGACACCCCGCTCTGGTCTTCTGCCTGCTCTGGATCTCTTTATTCTAACTGCTGACGGGACATCAACCGTCTCAACTTCAACGCATCTTGTTCCCATTCCAACCTCACTCCTTCCGAACGCTCTGCTCTCCACTCCCTCTGCACTAATCCTAACCTTATTATTAAACCTGCCGATAAGGGGGTGCTGTTGTAGTCTGGCGTACTGACCTCTACCTTGCCGAGGCACAGCGATAACTCGCGGATACCTCCTCTTATTTACCCCTCGATCGTGACCCCAATAAGGAGCACCAGGCCATTGTCTCCCACACCATCACCAACTTTATCCGCTCAGGGGATCTCCCATCCAGTGCTACCAACCTTATAGTTCCCACACCTCGCACTTCCCGTTTCTACCTCCTACCCAAGATCTACAAACCTGCCTGTCCTGGCAGACCTATTGTCTCAGCTTGCTCCTGCCCCACCGAACTCGTTTCTGCATACCTCGACACGGTTTTATCCCCCCTTGTTCTATCCCTTCCTACTATGTTTGTGACACATCTCACGCTCTTAAACTTTTCGATGATTTTAAGTTCCCTGGCCCCCACCGCTTTATTTTCACCATGGATGTCCAGTCCCTATATACTTCCATCCCCCATCAGGAAGGTCTCAAAGCTCTCCACTTCTTTTTGGATTCCAGACCTAATAAGTTACCCTCTACCACCACTCTGCTCCATCTAGCGGAATTAGTCCTTACTCTTAATAATTTCTCCTTTGGCTGCTCCCCCTTCCTCCAAACTAAAGGTGTAGCTATGGGCACCCGTATGGGTCCTAGCTATGCCTGCCTTTTTGTCGGCTTTGTGGAACAATCTATGTTCCGTACCTATTCTGGTATCTGTCCCCCACTTTTCCTTCGCTACATCGACGACTGCATTGGCACTGCTTCCTGCACGCATGCTGAGCTCGTTGACTTTATTAACTTTGCCTCCAACTTTCACCCTGCCCTCAAGTTTACCTGGTCCATTTCCGACACCTCCCTCCCCTTTCTAGATCTTTCTGTCTCTATCTCTGGAGACAGCTTATCTACTGATGTTACTATAAGCCTACTGACTCTCACAGCTATCTGGACTATTCCTCTTCTCACCCTGTCTCTTGCAAAAATGCCATCCCCTTCTCGCAATTCCTCCGTCTCCGCCGCATCTGCTCTCAGGATGAGGCTTTTCATTCCAGGACGAGGTAGATGTCCTCCTTTTTTAAAGAAAGGGCTTCCCTTCCTCCACCATCAACTCTGCTCTCAAACACATCTCCCCCATTTCATGCACATCTGCTCTCACTCCATCCTCCCGCCACCCCACTAGGAATAGGGTTCCCCTGGTCCTCACCTACCACCCCACCAGCCTCCGGGTCCAACATATTATTCTCCGTAACTTCTGCCACTCCCACCACTAAGCACATCTTTCCCTCTTTCCCCCCCGCCCCCGCTTTCCACAGGGATCGCTCCCTACACAACTCCCTTGTCCATTCGTGCCCCCCATTCCTCCCCACTGATCTCCCTCCTGGCACTTATCCTTGTAAGCGGAACAAGTGCTACACATGCCCTTACATTTCCTCCCTTACCACCATTCAGGGCCCCAGACAGTCCTTCCAGGTGAGGTGACACTTCACCTGTGAGTCGGCTGGGGTTGTACACTGCATCCGGTGCTCCCGATGTGGCCTTCTATATATTGGCGAGACCCGACGCAGACTGGGAGACCACTTTGCTGAACACCTATGCTCTGTCCGCCAGAGAAAGCAGGATCTCCCAGTGGCCACACATTTTAATTCCATATCCCATTCCCATTCTGACATGTCTATCCACGGCCTCCTCTACTGTAAAGATGAAGCCACACTCAGGTTGGAGGAACAACACTTTATATTCCGTCTGGGTAGCCTCCAACCTGATGGCATGAACACTGATTTCTCTAACTTCTGCTAATGCCCCACCTCACCCTTGTACCCCATCCGTTATTTATTTTTATACACACATTCTTTCTCTCACTTTCCTTTTCCTCCCTCCGTCCCTCTGACTATACCCCTTGCCCATCCTCTGGGTTCTCCCCACCCCCCCTTGTCTTTCTCCCTGGGTCTCCTGTCCCATGATCCTCCCATATCCCCTTTGCCAATCACCTGTCCAGCTCTTGACTCCATCCCTCCCCCTCCTGTCTCTATCATTTTGGATCTTCCCCTCCCCCTCCCACTTTCAAATCTCTTACTAACTCTTCCTTCAGTTAGTCCTGACGAAGGGTCTCGGCCTGAAACGTCGACTGCACCTCTTCCTAGAGATGCTGCCTGGCCTGCTGCGTTCACCAGCAACTTTGATGTGTGTTGCCTGAATCCCTGTCAGTTTCCTCGGTGGTTTACCTCGGCAGTCATCCCGGCCCGGTGTCCAAGGAAGGGGCCCGGCCCTGTGCTCTAAGAAGTACCTCGCCTAGTCCTGTAGCCAAGCTTCGCCATGTACAGTCCTGTAGCCACGTCATGTCCTCACATAGTTCTGGGGTCTGAGCCCAAGTAAAGACCCAGGTTCTGGGTCCTTGTCCAGTCTCTGACTCGGAGTCCAAACCCAGGCGCCTGGTTCCCAGTTCCTTATCCTGGTCCTGCTTTCCTAGCCAAAGTCCCAGCCCAAGCCTGTGTTCCTGTTCCAGCTCCTAGTCTGTGTCCAGTCCCGTCCCTAACTCTAGTCCAGTTCCTAGTACTTCAGTGTCTGTGTCTTGCAGTTGGGTCTGCCACCAATGCCCTCCTTATGACAGAATGAACCAGCAATATAAACACTGTCGCCCAACTCTCGTCATCCTGGGTTCCCTCCTGATTGAATACGCACCCACCCGCCCGGGTCATCCCAGTCCTGGAGAGCCTGTTTGGTTGCCTGAAGGCTCCCGTGGGTTGGTGGCGGGGGTGGGGGGGGGAGTACTGCCATGGTCCAGTCGATGAAGTCCGCATTCTAGTTCATGGTCCACTCCGTGGACTCCGGGTTTTCCGGCTGCCCCTTGTTTCAGTTGAGCTTAATCATAGGCACCTGATGCTCGTCTTGGGGCTGGGAATATAAGTGGCCCTGGGTTTGAATGTGGGGGCTGGCTTGTCTTGTCAATATCCCCTTGGAGCAACCTGCTGGTGGAAGGCCAGAGCAGCAAATTGTGATCTATAAGCCTGGTTGGAGGACCACTGCTTCATGGAGCCTCGCTGTATCTGGTTGGAGCAGTCATCATGGTATGGATTCCGTGGTTTCTGGGGCCAGTTGAATGGCCGTCTGCCACTCCGAGCTGGATATGGATTCGGCTGTTTCTGTAGCCAGCCAAGGTTGCTGGCTGCCCCGAGACTCAGAGCCACCCTGGATTGAGCTCACTTCCTGTCCTTGCCTCTGTGGGGTAAGTCAGGCCATCTTTGCCATTACCCTGAGGCAGGACTTTTCTCTTCCCCTCCCCATCTGAATCCCTGTCAGTTTCCTCGGCGGTTTACCTGGGCAATCATCCCGGCCCGGCGTCCTAGGAAGGGTCCCGGCCCTGTGCTCTAAGAAGGAATCCCTGCCCAGGATGAGCCTTGTCCTGCCCAGGAGAGCCTCGAAGAACCTAAGCCATGTCCCATCCTGTAGCCATGTCATGTCCTCACCTAGTTCTGGGGTCCGAGCCCGAGCGAAGACCCAGGTTCTGGATCCTTGTCCACTTTCTGGCTTGCAGTCCAAACCCAGGCTCCTAGTTCCCAATTCCTTGTCCTAGTCCTGCTTTCCTAGCCAGAGTCCCAGCCCAAGTCTGTGTTCCTGTCCCAGCTCCTAGTCAGTGTCCAGTCCCATCCTTAACTCTAGTCCAGTCCAGTTCCCAGTACTTCAGTGTCTGTGTCTTGCATTTGGGTCCGCCACCAATGTCCCCCTTATGACAGGTTAGGGTTAGCTTAATATATTGGGGTTCCGTTATTATAGATGCATCTAAGTGGGAGGGTTAAAGTTAGTCAGGGTTGTGGTCCTTCAAGATAGACTGGAAAAACTGAATAGTGAGGCATTATGAGTGGAAATAAGAAAGATATAACCACATTAATGGGGCTATATTACAGTCCACCCAACAGTCCTAGGGATTAAGGAACAAATTTGTAAAGAGATTGCAGCCTACTACAAGAAACATAAGGTTGGTACAGTAGGAGATTTCCACATATCGACAGAGAATCCCAAACTGTATAAGGACTAGAATAGATAGTGCTTTTTCAAATGTGTTCGGGGAAACTTACTTTCATCAGTGTGTAGAGAAACACTTTGCATTCAGTGACCACAATGCCATCAGTTTCAAAGTAAATATGTAAAAAGATATGTCTGGTCTGCGAGTTGAGATCCTAAATTAGAGAAAGGCCAATTTTGACAGTAGCAGAAATAAACCTGCAAATGTGGTTTGGGACACAAAGGTACTTGGACAGTGCAAGGCCTTCTAAGACAACATTTGAGAGTACGAAGCTTGTATGTGCCTTTCAGCATAAAAGGAAACGAAAACAAGTCAAGGGAACCATGGAATGGTTTTTAAGAGTTATTGAGATATGAAGAGATATGGTACATAGCAGGAAGAGGCAAACAGGAAAATTGAGGTGGTTATGTAGTACAAAAAATGCAAAAGAACACAAGAAGAAAATCAGGAAGGTTAAAAGAAGACATGAAGTTGTTCTATCAGACAAAGTGAAGGTAACTCCTGAAGGATTCTACAGATATTTTAAGAACAAAGGGATTGTAAAGGACAAAATCCAGGCAACATCCTGGTAAATCTTTTCTGCACTATTTCTAGTTTAATAATAGCATTCCTGTAAAAGGGAGTCCAAAATGGTAGAGCCTTTGAGTGCAGCCTCACCAGCATCTCATATTAATGCAGCGTTACTCTGCAACTCCAATACTCAGTGCCCTGACTGATGAAGGCCAGCATGCCATAATACATAGGAGCAGAACTAGACCATATGGTCCATTGTACCTGCTCCGTCATTTCATCATGACAGATTTATTACCCCTCTTATTTGCATTCTCCCTGTAACATTTGATGCCATGACTACTTAAGTATCCAATCAACCTCCACTTTAAACATAGAAACACAGAAAACCTACAACACAATACAGACCCTTCAGCACACAATGCTGTGCCGAACATGTACGTACTTTAGAAATTACCTAGGGTTACTCATAGCTCTCTATTTTTCTGAGCTCCATGTACCTATCCAGGAGTCTCTTAAAAGACCCTATCGTATCCGCCTCCACCACCATCACCGGCAGCCCATTCTACACAGTCACCACTCTGCGTGAGGGAAAAACAAACAAACTTACCCCTGACATCTCCTCTGTATCTACTTCCAAGCACCTTAAAACTGTGCCCTCTCGTGATAACCATTTCAACCCTGGGAAAAAGCCTCTATTTACACGATCAATGCCTCTCATCGTCTTATACACCTCTATCAGGTCACCTCCCATCCTCCTTCGTTCCAAGGAGAAAAGGCCAAGTTCTCTCAACCTATTCTCTTAAGGCATGCTCCCCAATCCAGACAACATCCTTGTAAACCTCCTCTGCACCCTTTCTATAGTTTCCACATCCTTCCTGTCGTGAGGTGACCAGTACTGAGCACAGTACACCATGTGGGGTCTGACCAGGGTCCTATATAGCTGTATTCACCACCAGATGTTCTGGAGCATGCTGATACTAAGGGAGAGGAGGTATTGGAGTTGTTAAAATACATTAGGACAGATAAGTACCTGGGGCCTGACAGAATATTCCCCAGCTGCTCCATGAGGCGAGGGAAGAGATTGCTGAGCCTCTGGCTAGGATCCTTATGTCTTCGTTGTCCACAGGACTGGTACCAGAGGATTGGAGGGTGGCGAATGTTGACCCCTTGTTCATAAAACGTAGTAGGGATAGTCCGGGTAATTATAGACCAGTGAGCCTTACGTCTGTGGTGGGAAAGCTGTTGGAAAAGATTCTTAGAGATAAGATCTATGGGCATTTAGAGGATCATGGTCAGATCAGGGACAGTCAGCATGACTTTGCGAAGGGCAGATCGTTTTTAACAAGCCTGATAGAGTTCTTTGAGGAGGTGACCAGGCATATAGATGAGGGTAGTGCAGTGGATGTGATCTATATGGATTTTAGGAAGGCATTTGACAAGGTTCCACACAGTAGGCTTATTCAGAAAGTCAGAAGACAATAAACAATAGGTGCAGGAGTGGGCCATTCAGCCCTTCGAGCTAGCACCACCATTCACTGTGATCATGGCTGATCATCCACAATCAGTATCCAGTTCCTACCTTATCCCCATAACCTTTGATTCCGTTATCTTTAAGAGCTCTATCCATCTCTTTCTTGAAAGCATCCAGAGACTTGGCCTCCACTGCTTTCTGGGGCAGAGGCATGGGATCCAGGGAAGTTTGGCCAGGTGGATTCAGAATTGGCTTGCCTGCAGAAGGCAGAGGGTCTTGGTGGAGGGAGTACATTCGCATTGGAACGTTGTGACTAGTGGTGGTTCTGGGACCTCTACTTTTCGTGATTTTTATTAACGACCTGGATGTGGGGGTAGAAGGGTGGGTTGGCAAGTTTGCAGATGACACAAAGGTTGGTGGTTTTGTAGATAGTGTAGAGGATTGTCGAAGATTGCAGAGAGACATTGATAGGATGCAGAAGTGGGCGCAGAAGTGGCAGATGGAGTTCAACCCAGAGAAGTGTGAGGTGGTACACTTTGGAAGGACAAACTCCAAGGCAGAGTACAAAGTAAATGGCAGGATATTTGGTAGTGTGGAGGAGCAGAGGGATCTGGGGGTACATGTCAATAGATTCCTGAAAGTTGCCTCACAGGCAGATAGGGTAGTTAAGAAAGCTTATGGGGTGTTAGCGTTCATAAGTTGAGGGATAGAGCTTAACAGTCGCGAGGTAATGATGCAGCTCTATAAAACTCTGGTTAGGCCACATTTGGAGTACTGTGTCCAATTCTGGTCGCCTCACTATAGGAAGGATGTGGAAGCACTGGAAAGGGTACAGAGATTTACCAGGATGCTGCCTGGTTTAGAGAGTATGGATTATGATCAGAGATTAAGGGAGCTAGGGCTTTACTCTTTGGAGAGAAGGAGGATGAGAGGAGACATGATAGAGGCGTACAAGATAATAAGAGGAATAGATAGAGTGGACAGCCAGCGCCTCTTCCCCAGGGCACCACTGCTCAATATCAAGAGGACATGGCTTTAAGGTAAGGGGTGGGAAGTTCAAGGGGGATATTAGAGGAAGGTTTTTTACTCAGAGTGGTTGGTGCGTGGAATGCACTGCCTGAATCAGTGGCGGAGGCAGATACACTAGTGAAATTTAAGAGACTACTAGACAGGTATATGGAGGAATTTAAGGTGGGGGGTTATATGAGAGGCAGGGTTTGAGGGTCGGCACAACATTGTGGGCCGAAGGGCCTGTACTGTGCTGTACTATTCTACTTTTTTATGTTATATATACCCGATTCATCACATGCACTGCTGGATCCTTCTGTTCTATAACACTCCCTAGGGCCCTACCATTCATTGCGTAAATGCTACCCTGGTTTAATCTTCCAAAATGCAATACCTCACAATTGTAAGCTATTTGCCTATTTTCAGCCCACATCACTATCTGATCAAGATTCCCCTGTAATTGTTCATAACCTTCTACACTATTTACAACACTACCTATTTTAGTATCACCCACAAACTTATTAACCTTGTTTGTACATTCACACCCTAATTGTTTATATGAATTAATGAAGTATAGGGGTAGGGGGAGAAGGAGGAGGAGAGTGATGGCCGAGAGTGGGGGAAGCAATGGCAGGGAGGAGGAGAGGGGCTGTCGGGAGTGGAGGAAACAGTGGGGAGGAGGAGGTGGAGGAGAGGGGTAGTCCAGAGAGGGAGAAGATAAGAGGAAAGGAGAGAGGGAGCAGAATGGAAAAAAATACAATATCACTTCAGGATGAAAACAGAAATAGATAAGGAACTTTAACCTCTAGAGACAGGAACTGAGTTAATGGTTTATTTCGATATTGTACATTCTCTGTATTTCAGTGAACAGGCATCAGCTTCACATTGATCTTACCTCACATTTCCCAAACTTCCAGACCCAAACTGAGAGTTCCTATCAAGGAAATCCCGTAGTCCGTTGAGTTCCAGTAGGACATTTGCTAGAATCTTTGCAGAAACGCTGCTCTCCAACTGCAAGAGAAAAGCCACAGTTAGTAATATGTAGATCAAATTCAAACAATTACACATGTGCCTGCAATTGTTATACTGACTGTTAGCCTTGCACATTGGCTGAACTCTCACTGCTTCTCCTTTGCCTCCAATGTGGGAAGTATAGATAGATTTACCTGCCAGTGGAAACTTCTAATCTATTTCTGCCAAATCCTCCATTATGAATAAGACTGAGAATCTACTGTATCTCTGGCCCTGTAATTAGACAGGCAACTCCAGTATCTGGGGGATGGTCCTACGTTGCCCGTCTAATTACAAGTGCAGGTGACCCTAAATGCCAAGGGTTGGATAAGAGGAAAAAAGGGAATGTATGACAGGTGTTCAGTACTAATAGACAATAGGTGCAGGAGTAGGCCATTCGGTCCTTCGAGCCGGCACCGCCATTCACTGTGATCATGGCTGATCATCCACAGTCAGTATCCCGTTCCTGCCTTATCCCCATAACCTTTGGTTCCGCTATCTTTAAGAGCTCTATCCATCTCTTTCTTGAAAGCATCCAGAGACTTGGCCTCCACAAACTTCTGGGGCAGAGCATTCCATATATCCACCACTCTGGGTGAAAAAGTTTTTCCTCAACTCCATTCTAAATGGCCTACCCCTAATTCTTAAACTGTGGCCTCTGGTTCTGGACTCACCCGTCAGCGGGAACATGCTTCCTGCCTGCAGCATGTCCAATCCCTTAATAATGACAGGGGTGGTCTGTCAGGAATCAGATGTGTAGGAACACATTTAAAAAGGAAATATGAAATGAGTTACAGACAGGGCTGAGGTAAATCCAAAGGTCTTGCATATAAAGGGCAAAGAAATGACCAGAGAAAATGTAGGGTCCACTGGAGACAACAGGGGCTATCTGTACATGGAGCCAGAAGGTACAGATAAGGGCCTAAAAGAAAACATTTGAAAGAGATTTTGTAAGTGAAGAATTCAGTGGAGGGATAGTGCAATTCTCCACATACAGTGGTGACACTTTATGCTTTGGTATGTTTAAAAGGGGATAAATCTCCAGTACTGGATAAAATCTATAGGGAAACAACAGGCAAAGGAAGAGAGCAACACACATCAAAGTTGCTGGTGAACGCAGCAGGCCAGGCAGCATCTCTAGGAAGAGGTACAATCGACGTTTCGGGCCGAGACCCTTTGTCAGGACTAACTGAAGGAAGAGCTAGTAAGGCAAAGGAACAGAGCTCAGTAGGGCTGGCTAAGATTTTCAAATCTTTGCTAGACTCAAGTGAGATACCAGATGACCGGAGCACAGCAAACTTCGCTTTCCTTTTTAACACATGAAGCCGTGAAAAGCCTGGTGACTACAGACTTGTGAACCTACCAGCAATACCTGGGAGGTTATTTGAAAAAGTTCTGAGACTTGAGAATTAATGATCACTTGGAAAAGCAGGGGATGCTAAGAAGCAAACAACAGGAATTCTGCAGATGCTGGAAATTCAAGCAACACACATCAAAGTTGCTGGTGAACGCAGCAGGCCAGGCAGCATCTCTAGGAAGAGGTGCAGTCGACGTTTCAGGCCGAGACCCTTCGTCAGGACTAACTGAAGGAAGAGTGGTCCTCATTCTTCCTTCAGTTAGTCCTGACGAAGGGTCTCGGCCTGAAACGTCGACTGCACCTCTTCCTAGAGATGCTGCCTGGCCTGCTGCGTTCACCAGCAACTTTTATGTGTGTTGCTAAGAAGCAGCCCACTTTGCTTTCTGTACACATGTCCAGCTTCAGGGTTCTGGGTCTCAAACAGAACCCTGTGCCTGTCACTGTTCTGATATTCCAGAACCCAAAATTGCCATGTGCATCCTACAAAGTCCCAAGAAAGCGGTGGTAGCGGGTACAATTATAACATTTAAAAGACAAAGGTATTAACAGATCCTTCACACCATCTAGTCCATGCCAGCCTGGTTTCCGGCCCAATCCCAAATACCTGCATGTAAATATCACAACTGAACCCACATCAACCACTTCTGCTGTCAGTTCGTTCCATACTCACACCACCCTCTGAGTGATATAGTTCCCCTTAACCATGTCACCTTTCACCCTTAATCTATGACCTCTAGTTCCAGTCTCACCCAACCTCAAAAGAAAAGTCTGCATGCATTCACTCTCTCTATGTGTTGGCATGTGGCCAAGTGGTTAAGGAGATGGTCTTAGTGCAGCGGTCCCTAACCACCGGGCCGCAGTCCGGTAGCGAGCCGCAAAGCATGCGTTACCGGGCCACAAGGAAACGATATGAGTCAGCTGCACCTTTCCTCATTCCCTGTCACGCACTGTTGAACTTGAACATAGGGTTGCCAACTGTCCCGTACTTGCCGGGACATCTTGTATATCGGGCTAAATTGGTTTGTCCCATACGGGACCGCCTTGTCCCGTATTTCCCCCGCTAAGGTAGAGCATTCCTATGAAACCTTTCATGCCGAAATGAAGTGAAGTGAAGAAGCAATTATCATTAATTTATATGGGAAACATTTTTGAGCGTTCCCAGACCCAAAAAATGACCTAACAAATCATACCAAATAACACATAAAACTGAAAATAAGTAACACTAACATATAGTAAAAGCAGGAATGATATGATAAATACACAGCCTATACAAAGTAGAAATAATGTATGTACAGTATAGTCAGGAAGATGAAGGCAAAAGTGATTTATGGGGGGGAAAAATCGGCACGTACGCACAACGCACATGCGCACGGCACACATGCACACACAGGTGCCCGCGTTTCTGGAGAAACTTTTGAAATGCCTGCTTCGCTGTTGCTGCTACTGTGTGGTCCAGAATCTCCGGAGGAGAAGGCCCCGAGTCCTCGGCTTTGCTTGTTGCTCGGCAGCCGGGGTGGGGTTGAAGCACTCGGCAGAGGATGGTGCTCGGAGAGCCTGCATCAGAGGGGCTGGTTGGAGGCTCTATGTTTTCAGACGGACTCTGTCAGCTGCGGTTGGGTGCTTCCAATGCATCAGCAAGTTGTCGGCGCTTGGAGGTTCATGGCAGGGAGAGTTTCTCCCTTCTGCCGCCTGCGTTAGACGATGAGTTGATCAGGACTTTGAGAATTTTTTTTTTACCGTGCCCATGGTCTGCTCTTTATCAAATTATGGTATTGCTTTGCACTGTTGAAACTATAATGTTATAATTATGTGGTTTTGTCAGTTTTAGTCTTGGTTTGTCCTGTGTTCCTGTGATATCTTTCTGGAGGAACATTGTATCATTTTTTAATGCACGCATTTCTAAATGACAATAAATGAGGAATGAGTGTCCTCATAATCTAATCTAATCTATTTTTCTTTCATCCATGTGCCGCGATGAAATGGCAGAGCAGACTTGATGGGTTGAATAGCCTAATTATGCTCCTATATCTATGGTCTCAGAAATGCCCACCACTGAGAGATTTATTATCTGACCAGTTCATTACACCTTCCACCAGATCCAGTATGATCACTTCTTCCAGTTGGCTTGTTGACATATTGTCAGTACCCTAACAAATTCTGCTCCATCTGAACCCCTTTGCATTGAGGAGGTGCTAATCAATATTAGAGAAGCTGAAGTCACCGATGATAACAACCCCGTTATTTTAACAGCTTTCCAAAATCTCCATCCCCACCCCCATCGATTTCTAAGAATTGATTTGGGCTATTGGGGAGCCTATGGAATGTTCACAATACAGTGACTGCTTTGTTCCTGTCTCTGACTTCCACCCACATCTACTCAGATGTTTCTTCGACACCATTCACCTTTTATCAGCTGTGATACTATCCCTGATTAGTGATGCTATTCCCCCACCTCTTTACCTCCCTCCCTGTCCTTTTTGCCACATCAAAACTCCAGAACATACAGCAGCCATTCTTACCGTTGTGACAGCCAAGTCTCTGTAATGGCCACAACATTGATGAGACAAGCTTCCGCATGGGAGAATTGTTCAAAAAGTTAGGGCCTTCAAGTCAGTATTTAGTAGATGCACCTTTGGCAGCAATTACAACCCTAAGTCTGTGTGGATAGATGTATATCAGCTTTGAACACCTGGGCAAAGCAATTTTTCCCCATTCTTCTTTACAAAACTACTCAAGATCTATCAGATTGCATGGGACTCGTGAGTTTTCAGCAACAAATTCTCAGTTGGATTGAGGTCTGGACTCTGACTTGGCCACTCCAGGACATTAACATTGTTGTTTTTAAGCCATTCCTGTGTAGCTTTGGCTTTATGCTTGGGGTCTTTGTCTTGCTGGAAAACAAATCTTCTCCCAAGTCGCTGTTCTCTTGTAGACTGCATCAGGTTTTCCTCCATAATTTCCCTGTATTTTGCTTCATTCATTTTACCCTTACTTTCACAAGCCTTCCAGGGCCTGCTGCAGTGAAACATCCCCACAGTATGATACAGCCACCACCATGCCCCACAGTATGATACAGCCACCACCATGCTTCACGGTAGGGATGGTGTGTTTTTGATGATGTGCGGCACTCGGCTTACGCCAAACATAGCATTTAGTCTGATGGGCAAAATCTAAATTTTGGTTTCATCAGACCATAGAAGCTTCTTCCAGCTGACTTCAGAGTCTCCCACATGCATTCTGACAAACTCTAGTCCAGTTTTCATGTGTGTTTTTTTCAACAGTGGTCTTCTCTTTGTCACTGTCCCATAAAGCTGTTCAGAGTTGTCACTTAACCTGTTCTTTAACAGATGTGACATTGTGACCCCTGCCCATCCCCCACATAAGCCATCTGTTGTTGGCCCCCAACCAACACGTATTCCACTCTCCCCTCCTACCCCTCCTCACAGTCTCCCACCCTGCTCTCATGACTATACCCCTCCCCCACACGAAACCACCATGGTGGGCTTCATGGCTGAACAGGTGAGAAGACAGCTGAAACGTCTCAACCCAAGCAAGGCTGCAGGACCGGATGGTGTCAGTAGCAGGGTGCTCAAAGCCTGTGCCCCTCAGTTATGTGGAGTACTTCGCCATGTACTCAACATGAGCCTGAGGCTCCGGAGGGTTCCTGTACTGTGGAAGACGTCCTGCCTCGTCCCTGTGCCGAAGACGCCGCGCCCCAGCGGCCTCAATGACTACAGACCGGTGGCATTGACCTCCCACATCACGAAGACCCTGGAGAGACTTGTTCTGGAGCTGCTCCGGCCTATGGTCAGGCCACACTTAGATCCCCTCCAGTTCCCCTACCAGCTCCGACGAGGAGTTGAGGATGCCATCGTCTACCTGCTGAACTGTGTCTACGCCCACCTGGACAAGCCAATGAGCACTGTGAGGGTCATGTTTTTTGACTTCTCCAGTGCGTTCAACACCATCCGCTCTGCTCTGCTGGGGGAGAAGCTGACAGCAATGCAGGTGGATGCTTCCCTGGTATCATGGATTAACCAATTTCCCCCCGGGATCAATAAAGTATGACTATGACTATGACTATGATAAAGCTACGACTGGTGAAGCACCCAGTTATATGCACAGTCTCTCCCATCTTACCCAATGAAGCTTGTAACTCCTCCAGAGTTGTCATAGGACTCTTGGTGGCTTCCTTCACTAGTCCCTTTCTTGCACAGGCACTCAGTTTTTGAGGACAGCCTACTCTAGGCAGATTTACAGCTGTGCCATATTTTTTCCATTTCTTGATGATTGACTTAACCGACTCTAAGGGATACTCAGTGACTTGGAAATGTTCTTGTATCCATCTCCTGACACGCTTTTCAATAACCTTTTCATGGAGTGTTCTTTTATCTTCATGGTACAGTTTTTGCCAGGATATTGACTCACCAGCAGTTGGACCTTCCAGATACAGGTGTCCCCTGCTTTTCGAATGTTCGCTTTACGACACCTCGCTGTTACGAAAGACCTACATTAGTTACCTGTTTTCGCTAACAGAAGGTGTTTTCACTGTTACGAAAAAAAGCAGCGCGTGCCCCGAGCAGCCAAGCTCCTCCTCCGGAACTGCATTCTAGCCGGCATTGCTTAAACACGTGCCTGTGAGCATCTGTTCTTTATGTCGATTTATTTTGAGCATCCGTTTGCAAGATGAGTTCTAAGGTATCGGAAAAGCCTAAAAGAGCTCGTAAGGGTGTTACACTTAGCGTAAAACTAGACATAATTAAACGTTTCGATCGTGGTGAACGAGGTAAGGACAAAGTGAGTTTGGCTTGTGGAAGTTGACGAAGATGATGTTGAAGAGGTTTCGGCACCCCATGACCAAGAACTGATAGATGAAGAGCTGATGCAATTGGAAGAGGAAAGGATAACAATCGAAACCGAATGCAGTAGCGAACGGACCGAAAGTGAAGTCATCCAGGAACTGAACGTGAAGCAACTGCGTGAGATTTTCACTGCAATGATTGCAGAAAAGTACGACCTTAATATTGAAAGGGTATGTAGGTTTAGAGCATATTTGCAGGATAGTTTGAATGCTTACAAAGAACTGTATGATAGAAAAATGCACGAAGCTAAGCAATCAAGCATACTGTCGTTTTTCAAGCCTTCAACATCAGCCACAGCAGATGATGAACCCCGACTTTCAACATCGAGAAGATGACCTACTTGCCCTGATGGAAACAGACGACGATGAGATGACACCTCAGTGTCCAACCACCCCAGTGGTCCCAAGCTCCGGGCCGCGGACCGATACATTGCCGCGAAGCATGCAGCAGTGCAGCGTTAGCCGGGACGCACCAAGCAACCGCTGCATTCTTCGTGGATTAGTATCGGTCGGCGGCCCGGAGGTTGGGGACCACTGCACCACCCCAACCTCCAACAACTCAGCCTAACACACCATCATCAGTGTGCTCGGCACTGTCTTCCCGATTCCGGTAAGTGATACTACACTGTACATACATTATTTCTACTTTATATCGGCTGTGTATTTTTATGTGTTATTTGGTATGATTTGGCAGCTTCATAGCTTAAAGGTTACCGGAGAGGGTGTTTCTGCCGAGAGCGCTTGCGTGAGATTTTCGCTACGGTGGACAGTGCGGCAATGATTGTAGAAAAGTATTTCTACTTTATATAGGCTGTGTATTTATCATATCATTCCTGCTTTTACTATATGTTACTGTTATTTTAGGTTTTATGTGTTATTTGGCATGATTTGGTAGGTTATTTTTTTGGGTCTGCAAACGCTCACAAATTTTTCCCATATAAATAAATGTTAATTGCTTCTTCACTTTACAACATTCCAGTTTACGAACCGTTTCATAGGAACGCTCTACTTTCGGATGGCGGGGGAAACCTGTACAAGTGTATCTCTACTACAATCAATTCAAACACCATGGCTGCACACAGTGATCTCCATTTAACTAATTATGTGACTTCTAAAACCAATGATGATTTAGTGTTTCATATTAAAGGGGGTGAATACTTATGCAATCAATTATTTTGTATTTGTAGGTAATTTAGATCACTTGTACAGATCTGTTTTCACTTTGAGACAAGAGTCTTTTTCTGTTGATCGGGGTCAAAAAAGCCAAAATAAATCCACTGTGATTCAATGTTGTAAAACAATAAAACAAGATATCTTCCAAGGGTGGTGAATACTTTTTATAAGCACTGTATAACAGCTATAGGGCTTGCTACCTAACAAATCCATGACGACCATGATGCCTACCTAACAAATCACAATTTCCTGTGCTCAGTCCCTATCCCTCTGAGACCGGCCTCCACATGAACCTATACAAAATTTTTTTAATGTTGTACCTGCCTCAACCATTTTCTCTGGCGGCTCTTTCTAGATACTCACCACCTGCTGTGAGATAAATATGCCCCTCAGATCTTTCCCCTTTCACCCTAAATTTATGCCCTGGGAAAGACCGTTACCATCCATCTCATCTATGCTTCTCATAAATTTCAATAATTCCATATATCACAATTCATTCTCCAACATTCCAAGGCACCAAGATCTAACCTGAACAACCTCTCCTGATAACTCATTCCCTCCAGTCTCCATAACATTGTCTTAAATGCTTTATACACTCTTTCCAGTTTAACCATGTCATTCCTATAACAGGGTGACCAAATGGTGAAATGTGCTGAAATGGGTAGATGGAATTCATTCAAGACTAAATTGAGGTGATACATTTTGGGAATCTTGAGTGAAGATGGAACAATATACCATCAACAGTAGCATCTTAGCAAATGTAAGGAACAGAAGGGCCTTGGTATACAAGAGCATATTTTTTTGAAGGTGGCAATATGGACAGATAACATGGTCGGGAAGGCATACGGGATAACTGCCTTCATTTGCTGGAGAGACGTTATGCTCCAACTTCAGATAAACCAGGATTCTGAAAAACAAGAACTTGGAAACTATGATTCTATAGAAAATGACATTGCTTTCTGTAGCAGAGTAGGACGATTTAAAAAAAAATATTACCTATCAACTGGCATGGCTTACAAGTAGGCCATATTCAGCAACGGTAGCTGTCGCTTCTCACACTGAAGGATCAGTATCAAAATGTACACTCACCATTACTGCCTGCTGCCTGTAGTGCTGCATGGTCCGTTCCATCACAATGCTGCTATCCCAAATATTCCTGAAACATCAAGATCACCTCTGCGTTATCTCAGGTCAGGAATCTACCCCAGTTACAGACTACATTCTTTCAATAATATCCTTTGTGGAGCAAAAAACATACTGTTGCAGGAACTCAGCAAGTCAGGCCACATCAGTAGAGGGAAATGAACAGTTGATATTTAGGATCAAGATCCTTCACCTGCATGAAAGGAGTAGAGGGGAGGTAAGTTGATATAGACAGAGTGTGGGCAACAGGGAAGGCTGTTGCAAGAGCTTGCAAGTGATAGGCGGATCCACGTGAGGACGTAGCTGGCAGATGCAGACAGGTATGGGGAAGAAAGATGAAAAAAGTGACAGGCTGGGAAGTGATAACTGAGGCAAAAAGGATTAGAGACTTTGGAATGTGATAAGGAAGCTGAGGAATTGAACCAAAAAAAAAGCAGGGATGGCGGATACAAGAAACTGTTGGGACAGGAGGTAGTAGGGGACCCAGTGGAAAGAGTGAGTGGTTGATGAGCAGGTGGATGAGGGGAAAGAAACTGAGAGTTGACATGAGTAGATCAGGAGGGGAGAGAAAAAGATAGTTACAGTTAGCTTTAAGGACAGTTTACCCTTAATCAGATAAATTAATATTCACACTTCTGGGCTACAGACTACCTGGGCAAAATACGATGTTCATATTTCTTTTCTAAAATTTCCAATCCCCTATCCAAAATAGCTCTTTTGGGCCAATCTCCCAGGAACTTTGTCAAAGGCCCTACTAAAGCCCACATAGACTACATTAACTGTCCTGGCCTCATCAACACATTTACTAACTCCATGCCCTCGATCCACAATGCCTAAAAATGTATTGATTTCCACCTTGAAAATACTCAGTAACTCATTTTCCAAGGCGGCCAAGATTCAACCCCTCTTGGGAAGAAATTTCCTTCCACTTGTCTTGAGCCCTAATTGAGTAAGTCCACATCTGCCATGTGGGAGATGTGGACTTATGTACAGTACACTGATCAGCCAGATCTCCTATTGGTGCTGCTCGCCAGTGCACTGAAGACAAGCTAAATTGCCTTTGACTGTGACTGCCTCAGGATCTGCTGTGTGCTCGTCCTTGCAGAAACAAAGCTCCAGAACAATGTCATCAATCTTCAGGTATGCCACCCAGGGACTTGAGCTACTCTTATTTGGAAACCTTGGAAGATGAGAGATGTTGCAAATTGAGTCAAAAAGGAAGCAAATTTACGGAAATTCAGGAAGCTAGAATCAAATAGGGGCCCTGAAAGAACATTAAAAAACACAGGGAAGAGCTCAGAGAGTATTCAGATCAAAAGATGAGAGACTTCTCTACTCTCTACATAAAGAATAAGTACAGATGGCAGTGGGAGGATTAGAAGAGGGGGGAAAACAATCACTTCACTCAACAAGTATTGCGAATTTGGAACTCAGCTACCAGAAGGGGTTACTAAACAAAAAGTGTGATCAGCTAAAATTTCTCTTTTTTTTATAACCTTTCGTGCAAGCTCAGCTCAGTCACATACCCCAAGATCCGAGTGAAGTAGATGCAAATCCCATTATGTTTTCCAGAAAATACAACCTCGGGTCCAGACATGGTGGGGGTGGTGGGCAGAGATACCCCACTGTAGTGTGCAGGGCTCCCAGCAGAAAAGAGAGGAGTCGACATTCCCACAGGCTTCAAACCTATAGAGTATGACATAAACAGAAACAAACTATCACAGCCTGATCAGGTACTGGGGGCAAGGAAAGTGAAGCAGAGGAAGAAAAGGAAGAGGGGTGGTGGGAGAGGCAGAGGTGGAAGAAAAGGAAGAAGGCAAGGGAGGCAGAGTTGAGGATGGGACAGCTGACAAGATGGGGGCTGAAGGAAAAGGATGGCAGAAGAGGGACAGGGACAGTGGAGCTATTTATATTACAAGTTAGTTAATAAAATATAATTCAAAATGCATGGAGTAAAGCAGAGCATCAGTAAACAGTCAACAGTACAGTAAACAGCTTGCTGGCAGGTGTCGAGACAATGGTGGTAGCAGGGTATTCTCACAACCTGAGGGAAGAAGCTGTTAGCCAGTCTGCCAGTCCTAGTCCTAATGCTTCTGAACCTGCTTCCTGATGGTAGTGGGTCAGAAAGATTGTGGGATGGGTGGTAGGGATCCTCAACCATGCTGTGGGCCCTTTGTCTGCAATGCTTCTGGTAAATGTCACAAACAGGTTGGAGGGAGACCCCAGTGATTATCTAGGCAATTTTTACTGTCCTCTGTAGGGTCTTGTGGTCCAATGCCTTGCAGCTTCTGTACTATACAATGATGTAGGCAGACAGGACATTCTTGAAGGTTCTCCTGTAGAAAGTTGTTAGAATGGGGGCGAGGAGCCTTGCATGCCTCAATCTCCTCAGATGCTGCTGTGCCTGCTTGCCTAGTGAGGTGGTGTTGTGGGTCCTGGTTAGATCGTCCATTATGTCCACGCCAAGGACATAATGTTCTTGCACCATTGGGCAAGCCTGTCAACCCCTTCTCAGTATGCTGGCCAGCCACTGTAGCATCATCAGTGAACATGATGATGCGGTTTGAGTGGAATCTGGCAGTGCAGTCGTGAGTCAGCAGTGTGAACAGCAACAGACCGAGACACAAATCTACGGGGCATCACTGCTTAGCGTGATGTTGCTGCCAACTCAGACTGACTGGGGTCATTCTGTCAAGAGTCCAAGACCCAGTTACAGAGAGGAGTGTTGAAACAGTTCAATCACCAGACTCTGATGGATGATAATGTTAAACACGGAGCTGAAGTCGATGAAACAACAACATGGACTATGAGGCATCATTTTCTAGGCGGGACATGACGGAGTGGAGTGTCAAGGCTATGTCACCCTCAGCGGACTGGTTTGAGCAGTAGGTGAACTGGAAAGGGTCCAATGTAGCTGGAAGATGGGATTTTATACGAACAAAAACCAACTGATTTCACAATTGTTGAAATCAGTGCCACTGGGCAGTAATCATTTAAGCCAGTCACCATTGCCATTGTGACACCGGAATAATGATGGCTACCTTAAAGCCGGCAGGAATAGTGGACTATTTCAGAGAGACGTTAAAGACGTATGTTAGGACCTGTTAGCTGCACAGTCCCTCAGCATCTGACCAGATAAGTTCTCTGGCCCTGCAGCTTAATGTTAGTTTACCCTGGCTAAGGTCCTCATCACCTTGCCTGCGGCCAGACAGGGCGCCTGTTCCTCAGGGAGAATGGGGCCTTTCCTCGATGTCACATCATTCAACTGAAATCCTGCATAGAAAGCATTCAGCCGATCTGGAAGGCAGCCATCACTGACATTGATACACAGGGTGGACTCGTATTCTGTTACGGTTTTTATACCTTGCCATGTACACTGTGTATCCCTGGTGTCACAAAGGTATCTTTGGATTTTCTGGGCAAACTCATTTTTGCCTTCCTGATAGCATGGGAAAGTTCGGCTCTTGCTGACTTTAGAGTCACCCTGCCCCCAATCTCATGGCAGCATCTCAGTTCAAAACAGTGCATAAACCTCTGCAGTCAGCCATGATTTCTGGTTTGCCCTGACAGCGTAGTGCTTAATCACAAAAATGAACTCACTACACTCTCCTATGTGGCCAGTCACCAATCCCACAAATACATCAATGTTGATGTGATGGTAGTATGTAGCCACCTCCCTGATTATCCTCCAGTCCATGCTTTTGAAGCAGTCCTGCAGCACAGACATGGCACCTTCTTGCCAGATCCTGATCTCCCTGTGAACTGGTTTGACTTGTTTAAACGAGGGAGGGGGTGAGGTGGGTGGAGGCTTGCAGGCTCCATTAATATTGGTATAAAACAGGTCTAGTTTGTTCTCTCCTCAGGTTGCAAAACTCCCATGTTCGGAGAACTTTGGTGAAACTGTTGTCAAGCTGGCATCATTGAGGTCACCATTGGGTTGAATAGCTTTGAGGTTGCAGATTGCACCCTAGAGTTCCTGCAGCCGCAATAATTCACAGCTGTGAACTCCCTCAGTAAACAGAAGGACCTGCACTTAATGAGTAGTCACAGTCATAGTCATAGTCATACTTTACTGATCCCGGGGGAAATTGGTTTTCGTTACAGTTGCACCATAAATAATTAAATAGTAATAAAACCATAAATAGTTAAATAGTTTTACTTCGATATTTACCAAAGAAAAGAACATGGAGGAGCAAGAAATCAGCACAGAGCGCATAGATACGTTATGGCGTTTAGAGGTCAAGGAGGGAGGGTGTTGGGTCTCTTAACGAGAATAAAGGTGGATGTCCCCAGGGCCTGGTGGGATTTTCTCCAGGTTATTGAAACCAGATTGCTGGGGCCTTGACCAATATCTTCGTGCCCTCTCTAGGTACACGTTAGATCCTGGAGGAGTGGTGAGTGGCTATTTTGGTACTTCAATTTAAGAAGGAAACTAAGGGATATTCTGAAAACTAGATGTAATGCTCTGGTTCATTTTTTTTTACTGTTATGCTATTCTGTGCAAGCTGCTTGCTTGGGTTACTGTTAAAGATAAGAGATAGGTGAATTGTGTGCCATCCAGTTAAATTGGCCGGATTAAGGGGATGTTTCTCTGGTGAGGGTGACTAAGGGGTTTTCTTTGACAGGAGATGAACAGAGAAGACACCAGAGAGGTCGCAAGATTCGATCTGGAGCGGGGCCGTGATTCGACAAAGCCCAGGATGAGATCGAAGGAGGATCGGCGATGGGGAAACAGTGAGCTTTAACTTGTGCTTATTAGACTGTTTCATTAAAGTGGGCCCTATTTTTTTTGTCCTTTCTTTACTAGCTCTTTACTCAAATTAAGAATTATAAAGTTAAATCTTTCAATTGTATGCGGTGTACTGTCTGCTTGTTCACAGAAACATGGTAAAATTACAGCACAAAACAGGCCCTTCGGCCCAATGCTGTGCTGAACATATATTTTCTTTAGAAATTACTGAGGGTTACCCATAGCACTCTAATTTTCTAAGCTCCATGTATCTATCCAAGAGTCTCTTAAAAGACCCTATCGTATCCACCTCCACCACCGTCGCCAGCAGCCCATTCCACGCACTCACCACTTTCTGCCTAAAAAAAATTACCCCTGACATCTCCTCTGTACCTACTTCGAAGCACCTTAAAACTATGCCCTCTTGTGCTAGCCATTTCAGCCCTAGGAAAAAGTCTCTGACTATCCACCACACAATGAATGCCTCTCATCATCTTATACACCTCTATCAGGTCACCATTCATCCTCCATCATTCCAAGGAAAAAGGCAGAATTCACTCAACCTATTCTCATAAGGCATGCTCCCCAATCCAGGCAACATCCTTGTAAGTCTCCTCTGCACCCTTTCTAGAGTTTCCACATCCTTCCTGTAGTGAAGTGACCAGAACTGAGCACAGTACTCCAAGTGGGGTCTGATCAGGATCCTATATAGTTTAACATTACTCTCGGCTCTTGAACTCAATCCAACAGTTGATGAAGGCCAATGAATCGTATGCCTTCTTCACTACACAGTCAACCTGCACAGCAGCTTTGAGTGTCCTGTGGACATGGACCCCAAGATCCCTTTGATCCTCCAAACTGCCAAGAGTCTTACCCATTAATACTACATTCTGCCATCACATTTGACCTACCAAAATGAACCACCTCACACTAATCTAGGCTGAACTCCATCTGCCACGTCTCAGCCCAGTTTTGCATCCTATCAATGTCCCATGTAACCTCTGACAGCCCTTCACACTACTCACAACACCCCCAACCTTTGTGTCATCAGCAAATTTACTAACCCATCCCTCCACTTCTTCATCCAGATCATTTATAAAAATCACGGAGAAGGGTCCCAGAACAGATCCCTGAGGCATACCACTCCATGCAGAATATGACCCGTCTACAACCACACTTTACCTTCTGTGGGCAAGCCAGTTCTGGATCCACAAAGCAAGGTCCCCGTGGATCCCATGCCTCCTTACTTTCTCAATAAGCCATGCAGGGGGTACCTTATCAAATGCCAGGCTGAAATCCATATACACTACATCTACTGCTCCACCTTTATCAATGTGTTCAGTCACATCCTCAAAAAATTCATTCAAGCTTGTAAGGCACGACCTGCCTTTGACAAAGACATGCTGACTATTCCTAATCATATTATGCCTTTCCAAATGTCCAGGAATCCTGCCTCTCAGGATCTTCTCCATACAACTTACCAACCACTGAAGTAAGACTCATTGGTCTATAATTTCCTGGGTTATATCTACTCCCAAACTTGAATAAGGGAACAACATCTGCAACCCTCAAATCCTCCGGAACTTCTCCCATCCCCACTGATGATGCAAAGATCATTACCAGAGGCTCAGCAATCTCTTCCCTTGCCTCCCATTGTAGCCTGGGGTATATCTCGTCCAGTCCCGGTGACTTATCCAACTTGATGCTTTCCAAAAGCTCCAGCACATCCTCTTTCTTAATGTCTATATGCTCAAGCTTTTCAGTCCGCTGTAAGTCATCCCTACAATCGCCAAGGTCCTTTCCCATAGTGAATATTGAAGCAAATTATTCATTAAGTATCTCTGCTATCTCCTCTGGTTCCATACACACTTTTCCACTGTCACAATTGATTGGCCCTATTCTCTCACGTCTTATCCACTTGCTATTCGCATACTTGTATGCCTTGGGGTTTCCCTTAATCCTGCTTGCCAAGGCCTCCTCACGGCACCTTCTGCTTCTTCTAATTTCATTCTTAAGTTCCTTCATGCTAGCCTTATAATTTCCTAGATCTCTATCATTACCTAGTTTTTTGAACCTTTTGTAAAGCTTTTCTTCTTGACTAGATTTTCTACGGCCTTTGTACACTACGATTCCTGTACTCTACCATCCTTTCCCTGTCTCATTAGAATGTACCTGGGGTGTATGGGATGTCAGGGAGGGGTAGCACCTCTGGTGGGGGAACATGTCACGTCCTTTTCAAGGCGGTTTGTCCATCTTTGGTCCCCACCTGGCACTCAGCTCTCACCTGTGGCTCCCTGTAGCTGTTTGTATGCGACAGGGGCCACACCCCGGGCAATGGCTTCGACAAGCCGGCTAAACCAGGTGAGGGTAGCCGAAAGGTCTCAAACCCTTGGTGAGATAGGGAGTCATCTATCCCAGCATGTGAAGACAGGCTCCGGTGGACTGAGCGGACGAGACCAATGGAGGGTCCAACGGTCAAGAAGGCAGTCTCTGCAAGTGTCGTGGAACGCGTAGAGCACGACTAGACACAGAAGACGTCCTGGTCATCCACTGTGCCTAGTCCCATCTCCAGCCATCTCGACTCTTGTCTTGCCACTGGATCCAGATGGGAATTGGGAAGAGAGAGTGAGGCCGACGCTGCGCAACTCTCCCTCACTTAAATCCAAATCAAGCGCTAGTCTCGACACCATCATGGTGTCGAGGTCTTCATTGATGACGATGGATGAACACATAAGAATATACCTATGCAGACACCCTGCCTGATAGCTTCATATTTCCCCGTACTCCAATTAAACACTTTCCTGACTTGTCTGTTCCTATCCCTCTCCAATGCTATGGTAAAGGAGATAGAATTGTGGCCACTATCTCAAAATGTTCTCCCACTGAGAGACCCGACATCTGACCAGGTTCATATTCCAATACCAGATCAGTACAGCCTCTCCTCTTGTAGGCTTACCCACATATTGTGTCAGGAAACCTTCCTGAATACACCTAACAAACTCCACCCCATCTAAACCCCTGCTCTAGGAAGATATCAATGAATATTTGGGAAATTAAAATCTCCCACCACGACAACCCTGTTATTATTGCACTGTTCCAGAATCTGTCTCCCTATCTGCTCCACGATGTCCCTCGATCTATAAAAAGCACTCAGTAGAGTTACTGACCCTTTCCTGTTCCTAACTGCCAGCCACAGAGACTCAATGGACAATCCCTCCATGACTTACTCCTTTTCTAAAGCCATGACACTGTCTCTGATCAGCAGTGTCACGCCCCCACCTCTTTTGCATCCCTCCCTATTCCTTTTTGAAATATATAAAGCCTGGCACTCTAAGTAACCATTCTTGCCCCTGAGCCTTCCAAGTTTCTGTAATGACCGCAATATCATAGCTCCAAGTACTGATCTACGCTCTATTCACAATACTCCTCGCATTAAAATAGACACATCTCAAACCATCGGTCTGAGCATGTACCTTCTCTATCACCTGTCTATTCTCCTTCTCGCACTGCCTACAAGCTTCTCTATTTGTGAGCCAACTGCCCCTTCTTCCGTCTCTTTAGTTCAGTTCCCATCCCCCAGCAATTCCAGTGTAAACGCTCCCCAATAGCCTTCGCAAACTTCCCTGCCATGATATTGACCCCCTTCAGAATCAAGTGCAACTCATCCTTATTATAGAGATCACACCTGTCCCAAGAGGTCCCAAAGATCCAGAAATCTGAATCCCTCCACCCCCCAGCTCCAATCCCTCAGCCACGCATTTATCTTCGAACTCACTCTATTCCTATACTCGCTGTCGCATAACACTTGCAGCAATCCGGAGATTACTCCTTTGAGGCCCTGCTTCTCAGCTTCTTTCTTAACTCCTGTAGCCTGTTTTCAAGACCTCCTCCTTTTTCTTACCTATGTCGTTGGTACCAATATGTACCATGACCTCTGGCTGTTCACATTCCCACTTCAGAATATAGTGGACGCGATTTTGTGGTACTTATTTGAAACAGGGTAACGAATCACGCAGTATCAACAGAAACAGGGGTTTTGGGGTGGGCTTGTGCCTCAATCTTACACGTTTGGTGGAGCCAGAGATTGCCTTCCCATGACTTACGCAGCTGGTGAATCTGGTGAATAAGTTGGTGACATGCGAGCTGCATTGCCTCTGTTGTAATGAGGTCTAGGCCTCAAGCTGCGGGCAACACACATCAAAGTTGCTGGTGAACGCAGCAGGCCAGGCAGCATCTCTAGGAAGAGGTATAGTCGACATTTCAGACCGAGACCCTTCGTCAGGACTAACTGAAGGAAGAGCTAGTAAGAGATTTGAAAGTGGGAGGGAGAGGGGAGATCCAAAATGATAGGAGAAGACAGGAGGGGGAGGGATGGAGCCAAGAGCTGGACAGTTGATTGGCAAAAGGAATACAACAGGATCATGGGACAGGAGGCCCAGGGAGAAGGAAAAGGGGGAGGGGGGGGAAAACCCAGAGGGTGGGTAAGGGGTATAGTCAGAGGGACAGAGGGTGAAAAAGGAGAGAGAGAAAGAATGTGTGTATATAAATAAATAACGGATGGGGTACGAGGGGGAGGTGGGGCATTAGCAGAAGTTAGAGAAGTCAATATTCATGCCATCAGGTTGGAGGCTACCCAGACGGAATATAAGGTGTTATTCCTCCAACCTCCAACTCTTCTCCTCAAGCTGCGGGCTTGCCTACTGCTGCAGTCCAGAGTAGCATCTGAGCTCAGTTGAGGGCTGGCCTCCACGTCAGTGCTGCCCCCAGTGTTTGATCGGTGGAAAGACAGGGTAGATTGTGTGCGTCTGCATGCTGCCTGGTGACTGTACCATAAATTTGTGGGACAGGATTTTGGACTATATATGTATGTTTTTTGAGCAATTATGTTTCTTCTTGCTCACTACTTTGAATGCTCTGTGAATGTTTTGCACCTTGGCTCCAGAGGAACACTGTTTCGTTCGGCTGTACCCATGCATGGTTTAATGATAATTAAACTTGATTTTATTTAATTTGATATAAGAGGCTTCTGAGAGACATTTAGATAGGCATATGAATATGAGGAAGGTGGAGAGATAGGGACAGGGATCAGTTTTTATTTAATTTACTATTTAGTTGGTTTGACACAAAAGGCTTTACTGTACTGTGCTGTACTGCTTTATGTTCATGCCACCATTAAAAGCTCTATTTGCAGTGAGCAGTGGGGCTTTGCTACCGAGGCATTCCTACACCATTTCTTACTGATTCACAAGGTAAACTTATTATCAAAGTACAGAAACATACATCACTCTATGCAATCCTGAGATTCATTTTCTTGCAGGTATACACAATAAATCCAGTAACCGTAACAGGATCAATGAAAGACAACACCAACATGGCAGATAACCAAGGTGCAACGAACAACAAACTGTGCAAATACAAAAAGAAAAAAAAAGAAATAATAATAATAATAAATAAGCAATAAATAGCAAAAACATGAGGTGAAGAGTCCATAGGTTGTGGGAACATTTCAGAGATGCAGCAAGTGAAGTTGAATGAAGTTGCCCCCTTTGGTTCAAGAGCCTAATGGTTGAGGGGTGATAACTGTCCTGAACCTGATAGTACGAGTCATGAGGTTCCTGTACCTTCTTCCTAATGGTAGCAACAAGAGGAGACCATGACCTGGGCGGTGGGGCTCCCTGACAATGGATGATGCCTCCTTGCGACGACGATTGTGTACATGTGCTCAATGGTGGGGAGGGCTTTACCTGTGATGGACTGGACAGTATCCACTAGGTTTTGCAAGATTTTTCCATTCATGGGCATTTATGTTTCCATACCAGGCTGTAATGCACCTAGTCAACATACCCTTCACCACGCATCTATAAGGGTTTGCCTAAGTTTTAGATGTCATGCCACATCTTTGCCAACTACGCTTTCTTCGTAATTGCACTTATGTGTTAGACCCAGGATAGATCTTCTGAAATAATAACACTGAGGAATTGGGAGCTGCTGACTCTCTCCACCACTGATTCCCTGCGAGGACTGTCTCATGGACCTCTGACTTTCTCCTCACGAAGTCAATAATCAGCTCACTCTCTCCACCACTGATTCCCTGCGAGGACTGTCTCATGGACCTCTGACTTCCTCCTCATGAAGTCAATAATCAGCTCCTGGGTCTTGCAAACATTGAGTTAGAAGTTGTTGAGGCAACATTCAACCAGATTTGCAATCTCCCTTCTAAATGCTGATTCGTCACCACCTTTAATTTGGCTTCTGGCAGCTATATCATTAGCAAATTTAAGTATGGCATTGGAGTTGTGTTTAGCCACACAATGTAAAGTGAGCAAAGCAGAAGGATAAGCACACAACCCTGTGCTGATGGAGTCTGTGGATGCAAACACACAGGTATCCTCTAAGGATCGCAGCATTTCTGTCCACCCGAAAGACTTCTAGCAGGATTGACAAGTCCAGAATGGTCTTGAAGCCACATTTCTGTCAGGACAAGTGTGCAACAGTCCCTCATCTCCCACTGGTTCAGGTGAAGACTCGTATCCAAATTATTTTCCAGAGATCGGACGCAAGCGAGTAGAATCGACAGGTATGAAGGCCTGCAGGAATCCACTTTAAGTCTCACTTTAATGCTGTTGCACTTACTGTGTTTCTACATTCAAGCACACTGATTCCAATAGCAACTTCCTGGAGTAGATGTTGTAGACCATGGAGCGAAAGCCCATGTTAGTGTGCAACTGCACAGCACCTTCGCTGTTCCACTTGCTCGTGAGGTTAAAGTTGCAGATTTCAAAATTCTTAATATTCAGCAGTGTTTCATTAGAAAAGAGGAACAGGACAAGCAAATTTTACCACTGTTTAGAGCCAAAGTGGCCACTGCGTCTAGGCATACTGCCATCTTGTAGACTTCTTGTGGAAGTCTAGGCAAGGAGGTTTAGGTGGGGGGGGGGAATAGCAGTGGAAGAGGGAGGGGAAGGGTCTGTGGAGGTAGTGAGAGAAGGGGAAAGGATGGAGAAGGGAGGGGTGAATGGCGGAGGTGGGAATAGGGAAGAGGTAAGAGATGCAATAAATCAGTGCTTGACTGAGAAGGCCAACTTTAACCAATGTACCTGAAGCTGGAATGGCTGAGAGACTGGGACTGGGGAATGGACTCCCAGGAGGCACAGTGGAACCTGGTGAGGGAGAGAGACATGGACCCAGTGAGGGAGACTTCACTCACGGCATTTTTACAACCAATAGCTAAATATCAACAGAAAATCAAAACAAAAAGACCAGCAAATGCTGAAAATCAGAAATAAAATCATGGGTTAACTACATGGATACTTTTCACAATACAACTTTTAACAGGCTTGTGCTAAGGGGGAAATGGTTTAGATGGAATCTGGGGAAGAAATTTTTCACCCAAATGTTTGGAACCTAGAATGCATTGTCTGGGATGATAGAAGCAGGTACATAGAACAGCTGTAGTAGTACAATCACTCGAGATGAGTCTGGCCTTCTCCTATGAAGTTGTCTATTGGTGGGTCCTCAGGTTAGGTCCACTCTGGCTGTAGAGACCAATACACAATCCACATACTCCAGTACAGCACAGTACAGAACCTTCAAGGCCATGGTTTTGTGCCAGTCTATATAACCCTATTCTATGATCAATGTAACCCTTCCTTCTGACACAACCTTCCAATTTTCCTATATCCACATGCCTTTCTAAGAGTCACTTAAAAGTCCCTGTTTTATCAGCCTCAACCAGTACCCAGGTAGTGCTTTCCAAGTAACCAACACCTTTTTTTTCTAAAAAAAGAAATCCCTTTGACATCTCTCAGAAACTTTTCTCCACTCACCCTAAACAGATGTTCTCTGGTATTGGCCATTAATGCCCTGTGAAAAAGGTGATGGTTGTCCACACTATCCATGTCTCTAAAAAATCTTATATACCTGTAAGGTTGCCTCATATCCTCCTTCGCTCCAAAGATAAAAGCCCTATCTTGCTCAACCCTACCTCGTGAGATGTGCTCTCTAATCCAGGCAGGATCCTGACAAATCTCTTCTGTACGTTCTCTAACACTTATACATCCTTCCCATAATGAGGCAACCAGAAGTGAACATAATCCCCAAGTGTGGTCTGAGCAGAGTTTTATAGAGCTATAACATTACCTTGTGGCTCTTGAACTCAATCCCCCGACTATTAATGGCCAGCACACTATATGCCTTCTTAACCACTAACCTTAACAGATCTATGATCTCTCAGAACATTCAAGTATAGTAGACTATGATGGTATATAGACTATGAGGTATAGAAGTCTAATTAAAGGTGCATTTGTCCATTTTGTAAGTCTCTCCCATGATCAAACTCACTTCTGGATACTGCAGGACTATCCCATCAGCGAGTTGCTCGAAAGCGATGGAGCTGGACTTATTGGGTACCATTGTTCTGTTGTTGCATACTGTTGCACTGAGATGGTGCGTGATCCGACAAACCGAGCAAGCGATTGTCCTGGACGTTTTTCTTCTGATCATAAGACCCTGTTGGACATTGGTAACGTACTGTTCATTGGTAACGCAAGCCCAGTTCTCTAGTTCATTGACAATACCGATGGCAGGGGACCTGTGTTGCCTAGTTTGACGCAAAGACTAGGTTGAAGCCATGATTTCGTCTGTTACAGTCACCAAAGAGGAGATTCAAGGCAGTGTGAGAGAAGCCTTGCTGGGCGCACTGGATTGTGTGCTTAGGTTGGGGGCTGGTGATGGTGTTGCCCTCTGGTGTTCACTCAGTGGAAAAACAAGCTGGACAATCTACCGCCATGTTACTCAGGGACTTTGGCTATATTATTTGTTTCTTTGTAAGTATGTTTTTCCAAAATCGTAGACATATGAGCAATATGTGCTGTGTTCTGTTGGTAATCTGTTTTCCACCTTGGCCCTGGAGCAATGCTGTTTCATTTGGCTATATTCATGCATGATTAAATGATAATTAAACTTGAACTTGAACTTCATGAAGCAAGTACTGGTAAACAGAATTAGCATGGATGGTACTTGATGGTTGACATGATGAGCCAAGGGGCCTGTATGCATACTGAATCACTCCAAGGCAGTGGGTGCATGGGAACAGCATTCCTTGAAATGAAATTCCAAGGAAAAGGGAGGAGGTCCTGAAAACAGACTATAAGGAGCTAGGAAGCAAGCTGAAAAGCAGGATGTAAAGGTAGTAATCTTGGGATTACTGCCTATGCCATGTCACAATGAGTATAGGAATAGAGTGAGGTGGAGGATAAATGCATGGCTGAGGGATTGGAGCGGGGAGGCACTAGGAATAGGGGAATAGGGTTCCCCTGGTCCTCACCAACCACCCCAACAGCCTCCGGGTCCAACATATTATTCTCCGTAACTTCCGCCACCTCCAACGGGATCCCACCACTAAGCACATCTTCCCCTCCGCTTTCCGCAGGGATCGCTCCCTACACGACTCCCTTGTCCATTCATCCACCCCATCCCTCCCCACTGATCTCACTCCTGGCACTTATCCTTGTAATCCAGGGGTCCCCACCTTTTTTTGCACTGCGGACCGGTTTAATATTGACAATATTCTTGTGGACCGGTTGACCCCGGGGGTGGGGGTAGGGTTGCCAACGGACAAGAGTAGCAGTCAAATACGTTGAAAGACTACAATGACCATGAAGCTTTGCGCGGGCACCAGTGCGCATGCGTGACTTGTACATGCATGTACGCGCCAATTTTTTCCTACAAATCGTTTTTAACGATTCTGTTCGGGGGGGGTGAGGGGGGTGTTAATCACAACCGGAATATAGGTGATAAGTGGCTAATACACTCAATTTCCTTTCTAAAAGGGTTTATCTAACGAATTTAATATTAAACACACAGCGCGTATTTTCCTCGCATGAATATAGTGATAAGTCAATTATCGGGGAGGACAGGGGAGCTTGAAGTAAGTGTTGAATGAACTTCCAGTAGAAGTGGCAGAAGCAGGTTCGATATTATCATTTAAAGAAAAATTGGATAGGTATATGGACAGGAAAGGAATGGAGGGTTATAGGCTGAGTGCAGATCGGTGGGACTAAGTGAGAGTAGCGTTCGGCACGGACTAGAAGGGCTGAGATTGCCTGTTTCCGTGCTGTAATTGTTATATGGTTATATAAGTCAATAGCATCATAACATTTTAAGTAATGTTTGGATATTAAACACACAGCGCATATTTTCCCCGTATGAACATATAAAATCATTGCAACACACCAACATCGCTGAATCAGTGGGAGCCCTGGGCTTATTTCCCTGCAACGAGACTGTCCTATCGAGGGGTGATGAGAGACAGCGATACTTGAAGGGGGTTCCTTATGTCCAGTCTATTCCGCAGTTTAGTTTTCGTTACATTCATTGCAGAGATATGTTGGAAATGGAAGCAACTTTTTCAGTGCTTTCGTGGCTATCTTAGGATATTTAGCCTTGACTGTTATCCAGAATGCCGGCAGAGATGTTATGCCAAACATACTTTTCAGCCCACCGTCATTTGCAAGCTCGAGGAGTTGATCTCCTTCCCGCAATGACACGGATGACGCGTGGGTAATGACCTCGCGTGTGGTCAAGCTCAACAGTGGGCGTGACAGGGAATGAGGAAAGGTGCAGCTGACTCATAGCGTTTCCTCACGGCCCGGCAACACATGCTTTGCGGCCTGGTGGTTGGGGACCACTGTTGTAAGCGGAACAAGTGCTACACATGCCCTTACAATTCCTCCCTTACCACCATTCAGGGCCCCAGACAGTCCTTCCAGGTGAGGCGACACTTCACCTATGAGTCGGCTGGGGTGATATACTACGTCCGGTGCTCCCGATGTGGCCTTCTATATATTGGCGAGACCCGACGCAGACTGGGAGATCGTTTTGCTGAACACCTACGCTCTGTCCGCCAGAGAAAGCAGGATCTCCCAGTGGCCACACATTTTAATTCCACATCCCATTCCCATTCTGATATGTCTATCCACGGCCTCCTCTACTATAAAGATGAAGCCACACTCTGGTTGGAGGAACAACACCTTATATTATGTCTAGGTAGCCTCCAACCTGATGGCATGAACATTGACTTCTCTAACTTCCGCTAATGCCCCACCTCCCCCTCGTATCCCATCCGTTATTTATTTATATACACACATTCTTTCTCTCTCTCTCTCTCCTTTTTCTTCCTCTGTCCCTCTGACTATACCACTTGCTCATCCTCTGGGTTTCCCCCCCCCTCCCCCTTTTCCTTCTCCCTGGGCCTCCTGTCCCATGATCCTCTCATATCCCTTTTGCCAATCACCTGTCCAGCTCTTGACTCCATCCCTCCTCCTCCTGTCTTCTCCTATCATTTTGGATCTCCCCTTCCCCCTCCCACTTTCAAATCTCTCAGTAGCTCTTCCTTCAGTTAGTCCTGACGAAGGGTCTCAGCCCGAAACGTCGACTGTACCTCTTCCCAGAGATGCTGCCTGGCCTGCTGCGTTCACCAGCAACTTTGATGTGCGTTGCTTGAATTTCCAGCATCTGCAGAATTCCTCGTGTTTAAATTATTGGACTTGCAGCATTCCACATTACCAATGTCCAACAGAGTCTTGCAATTACAAGAAAAGCGACTAAAATGAACACTCTCTGTTAGACTGCACACCGCCTTCTGCCTCTCTGATGTAGACAGCAGCACAATCCACATCAAATCCAGCAACTTCAGTTTCTCTGAGCAACTCACTGATGAGATAGACCTGCAGTTCTTTATGTCCAGCATAAAATACAGTTAATAGGTACAATAACACCTTTGGTAGGCTTCGTAGAAGTCTCTGCATACGAGTGCACCACCACCTTATTGAAAGGTTAACACTCTTCCGTCATTGAAAGAATTAAAATACTGATCCCAAGTTCTAGTTTACGAGATGAGCAACGGTTGAGTTGGCTTGGGAGGAAAGGAACAAATACTAACCTGGGTGTGGTGAGCTAAAGATAGGTCCCACGTTTATTGGCTGCTGAATGGCTGCTGGAAAACGCATCTGTGCTTCTCCACCGTATCTGAAAGAGAAGAGCATTTAGTACAGCTATAGTTTCGTCTGTGGTAGTGCTGGCTTCCATCTCACTCTGCAGAATGATTTCACATCCACAAAGGAATAATCGAGTAACTGACAGAACCTACTTCAGCAAAGACATCAAGCCTCTACTCTGCGTGATCACAACGTACAACCTGCTCAGTGCCAAATGAGCAAATCGAACTTCATTTTGCAAAACAGAACTAGTTGAAGTTGAGCTATAAAGAGGATACAAAGAGGTGAATTTAAGTAAAATTTAAATTCTAAAGCCTTCTCATAAGACCACAAGATATAGGAGAAGTAGACCATTCGGTCCATCGAGTCTTCTCCACCAATCAATCATGGGCTGATCCAATCCTTCCAGTCATCCCCACTCCCCTGCCTTCTCCCCATCCCCTTTGATGCCCTGGCTAATCAAGAACCTATCTATCTCTGCCTTAAATACACCCAATGACTTGGCCTCCACAGCCGCTCGTGGCAACAAACTCCATAGATTTACCACCCTCTGACTAAAGTAATTTCTCCACATCTCTGTTCTCAAAGGATGTCCTTCAATCCTGAAGCCGTGCCCTCTTGTTCTGGACTCCCCTGCCATGGGAAATAACTTTGCCATATCTAATCTGTTCAGGCCTTTTAACATTTGGAATGTTTCTATGAGATCCCCCCTCGTTCTCCTGAACTCCAGGGAATACAGCCCAAGAACCACCAGACATTCCTCATTCCTCATCCTCCTGGAATCATTCTTGTGAATCTTCTCTGAATCCTCTCCAATGTCAGTATATCCTTTCTAAAATAAGGAGCCCAAAACTGCACACAATACTCCAAGTGTTGTCTCATGAATGCCTTATAGAACCTCAACATCACATCTCTGCTCATATATTCTATACCTCTAAAAATGAATGCCAACATTGTTTTCACCTTCTTCACCGCCAACTCAACCTGGAGGTTAACCTTTAGGGTATCCTGCACAAGGACTCCCAAGTCATCTCAGCATCTCTGCATTTGGAATTCTCTCTCCATCTAAATAATAGTCTGCCTGTTTATTTCTTCCACCAAAGTGCATGACCATACACTTTCCAACATTGTATTTCATTAGCCACTTCTTTGCCCATTCCGCTAAACTATCTGGGTCTCTCTGCAGGCTCTCAGTTTCCTCAACACTACCCACTCCTCCACCTATCTTTGTACCATCAGCAAATTTAGCCACAAATTCATTAATCCCATAGTCCAAATCATTGACATACATACATCGTAAAAAGCAGCGGTCCCAACACCGAACCCTGTGGAACTCCACTGGTAACCGGCAGCCAGCCAGAATAATTGTGATGTACTGAGCTGAATCCACGATTTTTTGAAGGATTTTCTGCTCAAAAGGCATTGATGTTTCCACACCAGGCCATAATGCAGTACAGTTCCCGCCACACATCTATAGAAGTTTGACAAGGTTTTCAAAGTCATGCTGAACCTCCGCAGACTCCTGAGGAAAAGAGTCCTAATCCAGAAGATTAAGTTGTATGGTATGCACAGTTAAATGGTAAACTGGATCCAATAGTGACTTGGTCTTATGAAACAGTCTGAATGAAGGCCTGTAATCAGCGATGTTCCACAAGGACTAATGCTGTGTTCTCTGCTGCTTTGGATGGAAATGTGGGAGATCCAATTGTACATAGTGAGATACACAAGAAGACACAAACCAATTGGAAATTTGGATGGAGAAATAATAGACAGAGTTTAAACTGTGGAAGGGTAGATATTATGCATTTTGGGAGGTTCAATGCAAAGGGAAAGACAGTAAATGGCAGGATCCTGAGGAGCACAGATGTACAGAGGGATCATGCAAATCCATAGCTCCCTGAAAGTGGCAAAGCAAGCAGATAGGAAAGTAAAGAAGGTGGACAGCACGCTCACCTTCATCTATTGGGGCAATAAATACAAAAGTGGAAAGTCATGTTAGGTCACATTAGGTCACATTTGGAGTATTTGTGCACTTCTTGCCATTACACAGAGCAAGGATGCAGAAGGGTCACAACGATGCTGCCTGGATTGGAATGTATTAGCTATAAGAAGAGGACAGACAATAGTAACATAATCAAATTTGATAGCAATGTTTAAAAGTGCTTTAGTCAGACTTATGAACCAGGCAAGGAATACAGTGATACAGATCATATGCAAGGCAGATGGGATTAGTTTATAATGTTTTCACGATCAGCAAAGTGCCTGTCAGGCTATACTACATTCTAGAGCTTTCAAAAAACTATATTTGGGTGTTGTCTGCAGTTCTGCTCTCATTACCTGAGAAAGGAGGCACTTGCCACGGACAGAATACAACAGCGTCTTGTCAAACCCAAATGGTAGAACTGTTGTATGAGGACATTCTATCACGTAGGCCTGTATTTACTTGACATAAAACAGAGACACTGCCTAGTGGAGCAGTCATCAAAGGAGTGGTCATTGACAGAGTGGTCTGAGGCAGAGTATACAGGCTTTGGCTCATTCGGGCTTTGGTGAGGTAAGTGGGTAGATGGACTTCATTTTTTATCCCTTTGTTTTTTTCTGAGGAATAGAGAGCATGTCTGTAGGGTTAGTACTTTGCTCTGGCTGTCAGATGTGGGAATCCTGGGAATCTTCCAGTCTGCGCGAGGTGCACCGAGATGCAGCTCCTGAGAGAGCGTGTTAGGGATCTGGAGCTGCGGCTTGATGACCTACAGCTTGTTAGGGAAAGTGAGCAGGAGCTACAGGAATTTAGTCACCCCAAGGCTGCGGGAGTTAGATAAGTGGGTGACTGTCAGGGAAGGGAAGGGAAAAGCTCAGATAGTAGAGAGCACCCCTGTGACCATCGCCCTTAGTAATCGTTTTCTTAATTTGGATGCTGCTGAGGGGAGCGACCTGACAGAGGACAACCATGGCGATCAGGTCTCTGGCATTGAGCCTGGTTCTGTGGTGCAGAAGGGAGAGGAGAAGATGAAGAATGCAGTAGTCATAGTGGATTCCACAGTGAGGGGAACAGATAGGAGGTTCTGTCAGCCTGATAGAGATATCGACATAGATGATTCCCCACCAGATGCCACGGTACGGGATGTCTTGGATCGGGTGCAGAGTATTCTGAAGGGAGAGGCTAGAAGTCTTGGTACACGTTGGTACCAATGACATAGGTTAAAAAAAAAGGAAGGAGGCCCTGAAGAGAGAATTCAAGGAGTTGGGTAGGAAGCTGAAAAGCAGGACCTCTGGGGGTAGTGATCTCAGGATTGCTGCCTGTACCACTTGCTAATGAGCTCAAGACTAGCACGATCAGGCAAATTAATGTCTGGCTGAGAGACTGGTGTAGGAGGCAGGGCTTCAGGTTCCTGGATTATTGGGTCATCTTCTGGGGGAGGTACGTCCTGTACAAAAAGGACAGGTTACACCTGAACCCAAAGGTGTCTAATATCCTCGCAGGCAGGTTTAATAGAGTGGTTAGAGAATGTTTAAACTAATTTGGCAGGGGGGTGGGAACCGGAGTGATAGGGCTGAAGAAGGGGAAAACAGAAATAAATCAAAGATTGCGTGCAACAGAGATGATAGAAAGGACAGGCAGGAGATGAGGCATAATCACAGCCAGTGGGATGAGTTACAGGGCAATAGAGGAGTGATGCAGTTAAAACAGAAAGCAACAAATATTAGACTGAAAATTTTATATTTCTTTTCTTTTACCGTGCCCATGGTCTGCTCTTATCAAATTACGATATTGCTTTGCACTGTTGTAACTACATGTTATAATTATGTGGTTTTTGTCAGTTTTAGTCTGGGTCTCTCCTGTGTTTCTGTGATATCATGCTGGAGGAACACTGTATCATTTTTTAATGCATGCATTTCTGAATGACAATAAACGAGGACTGAGTGTGCTCATAATCTAATCTAATCAATGCATGCAGCATAAGAAATAAAATGGACGATGTGAAATTCAGCTACAGATCAGCAAGTATGACGATGCCACCATCTCTGAAACTTGGCTAAAGGATGGGTGCCATTAGGAGCTGAATGCCCAAGTATATACAGTGTATCAGAAAGATAAGTTAGTAGGGGCTGGTGTGGCCCTGTGTATAAGAAATCATATTAAATCATTAGAAAAGGATGACATAGGATCGGAAGGTGTAGACTCTCTATGGGTTGAGTTACAAAATAGCAAGGGTAAAAGGACCCTCCCTAATGGCAGCTGTATACAGGCCTCCAAACAGCAGCCGGGATGTGGATTACAGGAGATAGAAAAGGCATGTCAGATGGGCAATGTCACGACAACCGTTGGTGATTTTAACATGAAAGTGGATTGGAAAACCAGGCCAGTACTGGACCCCAAGAGAGAGAATTTGTATAATGTCTAAGGGATGGCTTTTTAGAACAGCTTGTTGTTGAGCCCACTAGGATATCAGCTGTGTTGGATTGGGTGTTGTGCAATGATCTGGAGGTGATAAAGAGAGCTTAAGGTTAACGAACCCTTATGGAACAGTGATTACAATATGATCGAGTTCACTTTGAAATTTGAGAAGGAGAAACAAAATTCCAATGTGTCGGTATGTCAGTGGAATAAAGAAAATTACAACGGCATGAGACGGGAACTGGCCATGATTGACTGGAAAGAGACACCAGCAGGAAGGACAGCAGAGCAGCAATGGCTGGCGTGAAGACAGATCCAAAGTAAAAGCAAAAGAGAGGGCATACAAGAAAGCCAAAGCCAGTGGGTAGAGAGAGGATTGGGAAGCTTATAAAAACTTGCAGAAGGAAACTAAGGTGGTCTATTAGGAAGGAAAAGATGAATTATGAAAGGAAGCTGGCGACTAATATCAAAGAAGTTACTGAAAGCTTTTTGAAGTATATAAAGGTAAAAGTGAGTTGAGGGTAGATATAGGACCAATAGAAAATGACGCTGGAGATATTGTAATGAGAGACGCAGAGATGGCAGAGGAACTGAATGCATATTTTGCATCAGTCTTCATAGTGGAAGACATCTGCAGTACACTGGACATTCAAAAGTGTCAGGGAAGTGAAGTATGTGCAGTGAAAATTACGACTGAGACGGAGCTCAGGAAGTTTAATGGTCTGAGGGTGGATAAATCTCCTGGACCTGATGGAATGCACCCTCGGGTTTTGAAGGAAGCAGCTGGAGAGACTGCGGAGGCATTAACAATGATCTTTCAAGAATCGATAGATTCTGGCATTGTACCAGATGACTGGAAAATTGCAAATGTTACTCTGCTATTTAAGAAGGGTGGGAGGCAGCAGAAAGGAAGCTATAGACCTGTTAGCCTGACATCAATGGTTGGGAAGTTGTTGGAACCAATTGTTAGGGATGAGATTACAGACTACCTAGAGGCACATGACAATATTGGTCAAAGCCAGCATGGTTTCCTGAAAGGAAAATCCTGCCTGACAAACCTACTGCAACTTTTTGAGGAAATTACAAGCAGGGTAGACTAAGGAGATGCAGTAGATGTGGTGTACTTTGACAAGGTGCCGCACATGAGGCTGCTTAGCAAGATAAGCTCCCATGAAATTACAAGGGAATTACTAGCATGGATCGGCAGAAAACAGAGTGGGAATAAAGGGATCCTATTCTGGTTGGCTGCTGGTTACCAGTGGAGTTCCACAGGGGTTGGTATTGGGACCGCTGCTTTTTACGATGTATGTCAATAATTTGGACTATGGTATTAATGAACTTGTGGCTAAATTTGTCGATGATACAAAGATAGGTGGAGGAGCAGGTAGAGTTAAGAAAACAGAGAGCCTGCAGAGAGACTCAGATAGTTTAGGGGAAGGGGCAAAGAAGTGGGAAATTAAATACAATGTTGCAAAGTGGATGGTCATGCACTTTGGTGGAAGAAATAAACAGGCAGACTATTATTTAGATGGAGAGAGAATTCAAAATGCAGAGATGCAAAGGGACTTGGGAGTTAACCTGGGACTCCAGGTTAATGCCAAATGCAAAGTTGGCAATGATTTCTAGAGTTATAGAATATAACACCAGGGATGTGATGTTGAGCACCCAGAGGAAACATCATACTAACTATTATGTACCATGGCACCACAAAAGATACAGTGAAATGCACCATTTCATGTCAACACAACACAGTCAGAGTCACCCGTATGTTTCATCACAGCATGCCCACAACTGACTAAACCTAACCATATGTCTTTGGAGTGTGGGAGCAAACACATGTGTTCATGAGGAGAATTCCTTACAGACAGCAGTAGGAATCGAACCCTAATCCGTGAATGCTGGCTATGCTACCATGACAAGTGTCACCATGCTTCCCACACCAACACAGAATTCCCACAACTCACCAACCCTAATTTGTACATCTTTGGAATGTGGGAGAAAACTAGAGCATCCAGAGAAAACACACGCAGTCACACGGAAAACATACAAACTCCTTAGCGACAGTGGTGGGAAATGAACCCCAATCTTACAGCGGAAGCTGTAAAGCATTGTACTAACGACTACACTACGTGCCACCCCAAATCCAAAGGGATGTAAGGATATGGACCATGTACAGGCAGAGAGAATTAGTTTAATTCAGCATCATGTTCTGTGGAGAAGTTGTTGAGCTGATGAGACTATTTCTATGCCTTTCTCAGTCATACATCTTAGAAACAGGCCCTTTGACCAAACTCATCCATGCCGACTCTGTTACCCCTTGTTCATATTTCAACTGTCTGCATTTGGCCCATAGCCCTTGAAATTCCTCCTACTCTCCTATCCACATACTTGTCCAGATGGCTTTTAAACATTGTTAATGTGCAGCCTCAATCACTATATACTCTCTGTAATTGAATCAAAAGTTACTGGTATAGACCATAAGACAAAGGAGCAGAAGTAGGCCATTCAGCCCATCGAGTCTGCTCCATTTTATCATGAGCTGATCCATTCTCCCATTTAGTCCCACTCCCCCGCCTTCTCACCATAACCTTTGATGCCCTGGCTACTCAGATACCTTATCAATCTCTGCCTTAAATACACCCAATGACTTGGCCTCCACTGCTGCCCGTGGCAACAAATTCCATAGATTCACCACCCTCTGACTAAAAAAATTTATTCGCATTTCTGTTCTGAATGGGCGCCCTTCAATCCTTAAGTCATGCCCTCTCGTACTAGACTCCCCCATCATGGGAAACAACTTTGCCACATCCACTCTGTCCATGCCTTTTAACATTCGAAATGTTTCTATGAGGTCTCCCCTCATTCTTCTAAACTCCAAGGAATACAGTCCAAGAGCGGACAAACGTTCCTCATATGTTAACCCTCTCATTCCCAGAATCATTCCAGTGAATTTTCTCTATACCCTCTCCAATGTCAGCACATCCTTTCTTAAATAAGGAGACCAAAACTGCCCACAGTACTCCAAGTGAGGTCTCACCAGCGCCTTATAGAGCCTCAACATCACATCCCTGCTCCTATACTCTATTCCTCTAGAAATGAATGCCAACATTGCATTCGCCTTCTTCACTACCGACTCGACCTGGAGGTTAACTTTAAGGGTATCCTGTACGAGGACTCCCAAGTCCCGTTGCATCTCAGAACTTTGAATTCTTTCCCAATTTAAATAATAGTCTGCCCGTTTATTTTTTCTGCCAAAGTGCATAACCATACATTTTCCAACATTGTACTTCATTTGCCACTTCTCTGCCCATTCTTCCAATCTATCCAAGTCTCTCTGCAGACTCTCTGTTTCCTCAGCACTACCGGCCCCTCCACCTATCTTCGTACTGTCAGCAAACTTAGCCAAAAAGCCATCTATTCCATAATCCAAATTGTTGATGTACAATGTAAAAAGAAGCGGCCCCAACACGGATCCCGGTGGAACACCACTGGTAACCAGCAGCCAACCAGAATAGGATCCCTTTATTCCCACTCTCTGTTTCCTGCCAATCAGCCAATGCTCTATCCACGTATGTAACTCTCCCGTAATTCCATGGGCTCTTATCTTGTTAAGTAGCCTCATGTGTGGCACCTTGTCAAAGGCCTTCTGAAAATCCAAATATACAACATACACTGCATCTCCCTTGTCTAGCCTACTGGTAATTTCCTCAAAAAATTGTAATAGATTTGTCATGCAGGATTTTCCTTTAAGGAATTCATGCTCAGTTCTGCCTATCTTGTCATATGCCTCCAGGTACTCTGTAACCTCATCCTTGACAATCAACTCCAACAACTTCCCAACCACCAACGTCAAGCTAACAGGTCTATAATTTCCTTTTTGCTTCCTTGCCCCCTTCTTAAAGAGCGGAGTGACATTTGCAATCTTCCAGTCTTCCAGAACCATGCCAGAATCTATCGACTTTTGAAAGATCATCGCTAATGCCTCCGCAATCTCCACAGCTACTTCCTTCAGAACACGAGGGTGCATTCCATCTGGTCCAGGAGATTTATCGACCTTTAGCCTATTCAGCTTCCTGAGTACTTTCTCTGTCGTAATTGTGACTGCACACACTTCTCTTCCCTGCCACCCTTGAGTGTTCGGTATCCTGCTGTCTTCCTCAGTGAAGACTGATGCAAAATACTTGTTCAGTTCCTCTGCCATCTCCTCATCTCCCATTACAATTTCTCCAGTATCATTTTCTATCGGTCCTTTATCTACTCTCACCTGTCTTTTACTCTTTATATACTTGAAAAAGCTTTTAGTATCCTCTTTGATATTATTTGCTAGCTTTCTTTCATAGTTAATCTTTTCTCTCTTAATGACCTTCTTGGGTTTCCTTTTGTAAGGTTTTAAAAACTTCCCAATCCTCTGTCTTCCCACTAATTTTTGCTTCCTTGTAGAGGAAACTGAAGAAAGTTTTAAGGTCATATCAAGATCCAGATCAAAATAGATCTGGGATATTGTAACCATAACAAGAAGATGCTTGAGGGAGGGACAAGACCATCTGCTCAGTGTTTCACTGTCAAGATGCTACAGGAATGATAGAGAAAAGAGGGTGGGTTGCATTTTTCATTAAAGACAAAATCACAGTAGTACTTAAGGTACAGTATATGTTCTTTGGGGATCATCCAGTGAGACCACTTGGGTGAAACTTTGAAATACCTGAAGAAAGCACGAGTTGCCCACACTGAGACCTCACGATCACAGGCTGCAGTTGAACAGGCAAGGATAAGACATGATGCACAAGCTTGTTCTTCCTGAATAAAAGACATAAATTCATTAGTTACAAAAATAACATTAACAACTTACTTTGATTATTCCCTAATCTAAATTATTACACATTCTGCCCAACATTCATTAAATATTCTGTAGATATTTATTCAAATTAATATTGGAAAGATCTAACTGTTCATCTTTGATACTGTGACCAATTTCATAAGATCATAAGACCATAAGGTATAAAAGTAGAATTAAACCATTCAACCCACCAAGTCAGCTTCACCATTCTATCGGGGCAGACTAATTATCCCTCTAAACCACATTTTTCCGCCTTTACCCCCTTAACCTTTGATACCCTTACTATCAAGAACCTATTAACCTCTGCTTTAAATATACGTAACGATTTGGCCTCCACAACTGTCTGCAAAATTCCACAGATTCTCCATCTTCTAACTAAATAAATTCCTCCTCATCTCTGTTTTAAAGGGATGCCCCTCTATTCTGAGGCTGTGCTGTCTGGTCCTCAACTCCCTCACTATAGGAGACATTGTCTCCACATCCACTCTATCCAAGCCTTTCAATATTTAATAGATTGCAATTAGATTCCCCCTCATTCTCCTGAACTCCAGCAAATACAGGCCCAGAGCCCCCAAAAGCTCCTCAATATTAACCCTTTCATTCTTGGAATACTTCTCTTGAACCTCCCCAGTGCCAGCATTATCATTTCTTAGATAAGAAGCCCAAAACTGCTCACAATACCTTGGACTGACAATACCTTATAAAGCCTAAGCATTACATCCTTGCTTGTATATTCTAATCCTCTCGAAATGAATGCTAACATTGTATTGCCTTCCTTACCTCAACCTGCAAGTTACGCTTTAGGGAATCCTGCATGAGTTCTCCCAAGTCCCTTTGCAACTCAGCTTTTTCTATTTTCTCTCCATTTAGAATAGTCGACCCTTTCATTTCTTCTGCTAAAGTGCATGACCATACACTTTCTGACACAGTAATCCATCTGCTGTTTCTTTGCCCATTATCCTAATCTGTCTATCCTTCTGTAGCCTCTCTACTTCCTCAAAATTTCTTGCCCCTTCCTGTTCCTTTTCATGTCAGATGCAGGTGGATGCTTTCCTGGTGTCATGGATTATTGATTACCTGACTGGCAGACCACAGTACGTGTGTTTGCAACACTGTGTGTCAGACAGAGTGGTCAGCAGCACTGGCGCTCCACAGGGGCTGTCTTGTCTCCCTTTCTCTTCACCATCTACACCTCGGACTTCAACTACTGCACAGAGTTTTGCCATCTTCAGAAGTTTTCTGATGACTCTGTCATAGTTGGATGCATCAGCAAGGGAGATGAGGCTGAGTACAGGGCTACGGTGGGAAACTTTGTCACATGGTGTGAGCAGAATTATCTGCAGCTTAATGTGAAAAAGACTAAGGAGCTGGTGGTGGACCTGAGGAGGGCTAAGGCACCGGTGACCCCTGTTTCCATCCAGGGGGTCAGTGTGGACACGGTGGAGGATTACAAATACCTGGCGATACGAATTGACAATAAATTGGACTGGTCAAAGAACACTGAGGCTGTCTACAAGAAGGGTCAGAGCCGTCTTTATTTCCTGAGGAGACTGAGGTCCTTTAACATCTGTCGGACGATGCTGAGGATGTTCTACGAGTCTGTGGTGGCCAGTATTATCATGTTTGCTGTTGTATGCTGGGGCAGCAGGCTGAGGGTAGCAGACACCAACAGAATCAACAAACTCATTCGTAAGGCCAGTGATGTTGTGGGGATGGAACTGGACTCTCTGACGGTGGTGTCTGAAAGGAGAATGCTGTCCAAGTTGCACGTCACCTTGGACAATGTCTCCCATCCATTACATAATTGACTGGTTGGGCACAGGAGTACATTCAGCCAGAGACTAATTCCGCCGAGATGCAACACTGAGCGTCATAGGAAGTCATTCCTGCCTGTGGCCATCAAACTTTACAACTCCTCCCTTGGAGGGTCAGACACCCTGAGCCAATAGACTGGTCCTGGACTTACTTCCATCTGGCATAATTTATATATTATTATTTAATTATTTATGGCTTTATATTGCTATATTTATATTCTATTCTTGGTTGGTGCAACTGTAACAAAACCCAATTTCCCTCGGGATCAATAAAGTATGTCTGTCTATCTGTCTATCTATTTTTGAACTGTCTTCCCATTTAGAAAACAGTCTAACCAAGATTTTCAAAATTTGTGGGGGCCGTTTTTAAATTATTTGCATAATCTTTGACTTCTTGTTAAAAGTACAGAAGTTGGTTAATAGCATATTTTATTATCTGATAAGTTTCTTTTTTTTCGCCAAACAGCTTCGACTTTCGTAGTAGGTGTAGATCTTTTTTTTTAAATAAAATTGTTTATGTTCTATTCTAATATATGAATTAATCTAAACCATATGAATAGAGTAAGTAGTTTGTTAATGTGATTCAATATACTGTATATAAAAATATACTGTATTTGGTATTATTATATTCTGTCCCTTGAACTCTGTATTTTTCTATATTGATATCAATAAAAATATTGAAAAAGAAAGAAGAAAACAGTCTACACTTTTATTCTTTCTAACAAAGTGCATGACCCTACACGGCCATATACTATATTCCACCTGCCACTTCTTTGTGAAGTGGCAGCATGGCTTTGTGAAGGGCAGATCGTGTCTAACAAGCCTGATAAGAGTTCTTTGAGGAGGTGACCAGGCATATAGATGAGGGTAGTGCAGTGGATGTGATCTATATGGATTTTGGTAAGGCTTTTGACAAGGTTCCACACGGTAGGCTTATTCAGAAAGTTAGAAGGCATGGGATCCAGGGAAGTTAGGCCAGGTGGATTCAGAATTGGCTTGCCTGCACAAGGCAAAGGATGGTGGTGGAGGGAGTACATTCAGATTGGAGGATTGTGACTAGTGGTGTCCCACAAGGATCTGTTCTGGGACCTCTACTTTTCGTGATTTTTATTAACGACCTGGATGTGACGGTAGAAGGGTGGGTTGGCAAGTTTGCAGATGACACAAAGGTTGGTGGTCTTGTAGATAGTGTAGAGGATTGTCAAAGATTGCAGAGAGACATTGATAGGATGCAGGAGTGGGCTGAGAAGTGGCAGATAGAGTTCAACCCAGAGAAGTGTGAGGTGGTGCATTTTGGAAAAACAAACTCCAAGGCAGAGTACAAAGTAAATTGCAGGATACTTGGTAGTATGGAGGAGCAGAGGGATCTCGGGGTACATGTCCACAGATCCCTGAAAGTTGCCTCACAGGCAGATAGGGTAGTTAAGAAAGCTTATGGGGTGTTAGCTTTCATAAGTCGAGGGATAGAGTTTAAGAGTCGTGATGTAATGATGCAGCTCTATAAAACTCTGGTTAGACCACACTTGGAGTATTGTGTCCAGTTCTGGTCACCTCACTATAGGAAGGATGTGGAAGCATTGCAAAGGGTACAGAGGAGATTTACCAGGATGCTGCCTGGTTTAGAAAGTATGCATTATGATCAGAGATTAAGGGAGCTAGGGCTTTACTCTTTGGAAAGAAGGAGGATGAGAGGAGACATGATAGAGGTGTACAAGATAATAAGGGGAATAGATAAGAGTGGATAGCCAGCGCCTCTTCCCCAGGGCACCACTGCTCAATACAAGAGGACATGGCTTTAAGGTAAGGGGTGGGAAGTTCAGGGGGGATATTAGAGGAAGGTTTTTTTACTCAGAGTGGTTGGTGCGTGGAATGCACTGCCTGAGTCAGTGGTGGAGGCAGATACACTAGTGAAGTTTAAGAGACTACTAGACAGGTATATGGAGGAATTTAAGGTGGGGGCTTATATGGGAGGCAGGGTTTGAGGGTTGGCACAACATTGTGGGCTGAAGGGCCTGTACTGTGCTGTACTATTCTTTGTTCTATGTTCTTTGCCCATTCTCTCACTCTGGTAAGATTTTCCCTTCGTGATTTAGGCAATTTTATTATATGCCTCCAAGTGCCCTGAAACCTTCTCAATTTTCCAGTCCTCTGGAACCACTCCAGAATCTAGTGATTCATGGAAGATCATTACTAATGCTTTCACAATCTCTTCAACATCCAAGCTCTTGATTTATTAGTTGTTCAAATAACATGGGCATTTCTAGCAAGGTTGGCATTTACTAAAAAGTGAAAAAAAAACAAATGCAGGAAACGAAATAAAAACTGAAAAGACTGGAAATACTCAGCATGTGCTTATGGAATGAGAACCAAGGTTCAGTTTAAAGGTGATCTGAATTGAGAGAATCCAGAGTCAGAATCACACTGTCATACAATACAATATTAGGCCCTTCAGCTTGCTATGTTCATACTGACTACTAAATACTCAAGATCACAAGACAAAGGAGCAGAAGTAGGCCATTCGGCCCATCGAGTCTGCTCTGCCACTCCACCATGAGCTAAACTATTCTCCCATCTAGTTCCAATTTCTGGTTTTTTCCCCATATCCCTTGAAACCCTAACTAATTATAGATACCTATCAATCTCCTCCTTAACCACCCTCAGTGATCGGGCCTCCACAGCTGTATGTGGCAACGAATTCCATAAATCCACAACCCTCTGGCTAAAAAAATTTCTCCTCATCTCTGTTTTAAATGGGTACCCTCTAATTCTAAGACTGTGGCCTCTTGTCCTGGATTCATCCACCAAGGGAAACAGCCTTTCCACATCCTCGACATTAAACCCATTTACCAGTACTTGATGTGCAGCAACCATGCCTTGGATATTCAAGCACTCATTCTGATGCTTCTTAAGTGCTGTGAAGATGTCTTCACCATCTTCTCAGTCAGTGCATCTCATGGACAAGGAACAAAAATTCTATGTGCTGAAGCTTTCTGTAATCTTCCTCCCTTAAAAAAAATGTTCTTTTGTTCTTCCTTTTTATTGTCCTGTTTTCCTTCCTAAAACGTGTTCACATTTCCCCACTTTTTGTGCACTTACTATCTCTCCAAACTCTGTATCTTCTTCCTAACCTACCTTCCCACCTATTTTTGTGTCAAGTTCTTGGGACCTCGGTTCTTTGATAAGGGGAATAAGGCATATGGTGCACTGGTCTTTGTTAGCCATGAGCTAATGTTGCAACCCTATCAACTTGTATGGCAACTTTGAGGGAACTAATGGACTTGGACCTCAAGATCTCTCTTTACCTCCAGACTGCCAAGAATACCATCATCTTTCATGTCATTGGCAAAAGATCAATGGTCTCTAATTTATCCCCCATGTGAAAGAAACAGAGACTTAAGATGAGAGGAGAATGGCTAAAGGGGATGTGAGGGGCAACGTTTTTTCATAAAGACAGTGATAAGTATTCAGAATGAGCTGTCAAAGGAAGTAGTAGACGTGGGTAGAACATTTAAAAGACATTTGGTCAAGAAGGTTTTGGAAGGATATTGTCCAGTGTAGGGAAATGACACCAACTTAGACACCTTGATTAGGATGGAAGAATTGGTCTGAAGAACATAAGATATAGGAGCAGAAGTGGGCCATTCGGCCAGTCGAGTCTGAAGGGCCTGTTTCCCTGCTGTAAACCACCTAACTCTGTGATTATATAGTCCTCTATCATTACTGCTCATCTAAACTACAGAGCAAGTTATGGCACCACTGAATCAGCTGCATCTGCTCTGCTCCACACAACTCTGGATATTACAAATATGTGCAGAGCCTGGATAAGGTGGTGTTATTTTCTATGAAGTTTAGAAATGAATAGAATATCCAAGAAAGTGTTTAAAATCATGAGGGCTTTTCCACTGTAATAAACAAATAGCCACAGACTTCAAATAATTGTTAGATATCAAATGCTCTCCTTACCCGATACAGTTTGAAAAAACGTTCGACGTCTTCACCTTCTCCACCTGCATTGCTCACCAGCAGGTGACGGAGCTGGTCCACTGGACGCAACTTGTGAAAGAAGTGGCTTCCCTAAAACAGGAGAGAATCAAAAATATTTTATTGTAGTTGGTAGATTTCAACAGCCTCATCCCAAGTCTTGCTGCAGTATTCTTCCAAGTAGTTTTCTGCACCCAGTCTTCTTCAGACATTATTAACGACCAAAGTCAGAAGTAAAAACGTCCATCGATGAGCTGATTAACACTGATGTGCTGGCAGCCATAAAGAGTTACTCAAACACAGTGGCAAGAACATGCACACATGGGCAAAGATGAACATGTGGGTACAGAGACAAACGTGTGTATGACAACACACTACATACAGTCCCTATAAAAAGTATTCCTCCCCCCTCCCCAGAAGTTCTCATGTCTTATTGTTTTACAACATTGAATCACAGTGGACTTAGTTAGGCTTTTTGACATTGATCAACAGAAAGACTCTTTCCTGTCAAAGTGAAAACAACTTTCTACAAATTGGTCTAAATCTATTACTATTATTCAACACAAGATAATTGATTGCATAAGTATTCACCCCCTTCAAGTCAGTATTTACCAGATACATCTTTGGCAGCAATTACAGCCCTAAGTCTGTGTGGATAGGTCTCTATCAGCTTTACACATCTGGACACAGCAATTTTTCGCCATTCTTCTCAACAAAGCTACTCAAGCTTTGTCATATTGCTAGGGGATTGTAAGTGAACAGCCCTTTTCAATTCCAGCCACATATTCTGAATTGGGTTGAAGTCTGGACTCTGACTGAGCCACTCCAGGACATAACTTTGTTGATTTTAAGCCATTCCTGTGTACCCTTGGCTTTATGCTTGGGGTCTTTGTCTTGCTGGAAAACAAATCTTCTCCCAAGTTGCCGTTCTCTTGCAGACTGCATCAGGGTTTCCTTCAGGATTTCCCTATATTTTGCTGCGTTCATTTTACACTTTACCCTTCACAAGCCTTCCAGGGGCTGTTGCCATAGAAACATAGAAAAACATAGAAAATAGGTGGAGTAGGCCATTCGGCCCTTCGAGCCTGCACCACCATTTATTATGATCATGGCTGATCATCCAACCCAGAACCCTGCACCAGCCTTCCCTCCATACCCCCTGATCCCCGTAGCCACAAGGGCCATATCTAACTCCCTCTTAAATATAGCCAATGAACCGGCCTCAACTGTTTCCTGTGGCAGAGAATTCCACAGATTCACCACTCTCTGTGTGAAGAAGTTTTTCCTAATCTCAGTCCTAAAAGGCTTCCCCTTTATCCTCAAACTGTGACCCCTCATTCTGGAAGTATCCCCACAGCATGATGCAGCCACCACCATGCTTCACAGTAGGGATAGTATGTTTTTAATGATGTGTGGTGTTTGGCTTACACTGAACATAGCATTTAGTCTGACGGCCAAACAGCTCAATTTGGGTTTCATCAGACCATAAAACCTTCTCCCACATGCCTTCTGGCAAACTCTGCTTGAGATTTCATGTGAGTTTTTTTTCCAACAGTAGCTTTTTCATTGCCACACTCCCACAAAGCTGCAACTGGTGAAGCTCCTGGGCAACAGTTGTTGCATGCAGTCTCTCCCATCTCAGCCACTGAAGCTTGTAACTCCTCCAGAAATGTCATAGGTCTCTTACTGGCCTCCCTCTCTAGTCCTTTTCTTGCACAGTCACTCAGTTTTTGAGGACAGCCTGCTCTAGGCAGATTTACAGCTGTGCCGTATTTTTTCCATTTCTTAATAATTGACTTAACCGTACTGCAAGGGATATTCAGTGACTTGGAAATTTTCTTGTATCCATCTCCTGGCTTGTCCTTTTCAATAACCTTTTCGCAGATTGCTTGGAGTGTTCTCTTGTCTTCATGGCAAAGCGTTTGCCAGGATACTGACTAATCAGCAGTTGGACCTTCCAGATACAGATTACTACAACCAATTGAAACACCTTGACTGCACACCGCGATCTCCAATTAATTATGTGACTTCTAAAACCAATGATGATTTGGTGTGTCATATTAAAGGGGGTGAATACTTATGCAATCAATTACTTTGTAATTAATTTAGATCACTTTGTACAAATCTGTTTTCACTTTGACACAAAAGAGGCTTTTTCTGTTGATCAGGGTCAAAAAAAGCCAAACTACATCCACTGTGATTCAATGTTGTACAACATGAAAACTTCCAAAGAAGGGTGAATACTTTTTCTAGGCAAGCACACACGGGGAGAAGGAGAAACAATCGGGCACACACATAACGTATAGAGTGAGGGAAGGATTGCTCCAGCAGAGCAGCTTCTTTTTCATACCTGTGCAGTGAGAAGAATGAACCTTTTGGGTGGAACCAAATGCTGATGTATCACAACTGGTGGGTCTGTAAGAGGAACGCGGTCTTTGTTGAGGGGCGTAACGACCTTCTGAGGCTGAGAGTTATCTATGGAGGACAGGGCCCACGAGTGTCCATCAATGTTTGCTGTCATCTGGAATATCAATAACACTCATTGAGAACGTCATATGGAATAATGGCTCCAAGCTTCAAGCTTGCAGAAAGGGCTTCACTCTTAAACATTCAGTTTCTCTTGTGTCAAATGTTGCCTTTTCTGCAGAGTATTTAAGCAGAAAGAAGGAATAGATCATTCAGCCCATCAGATCTTCATGAGCACACAATAAGATCAAGACCGATCATTCAATATGAACATTGTAACATTGTTCTCCTGCTCTGTCCTCATATTCCCTGATCCCATTAATGTCCGTGAACAGAAATCGACCCGCTACAGCCCATGGGTGGGGTAGGAGAATACCAAAGATTCAACACCATGCAAATCAAAGCAATCACTTCATATCTAACATAAACACTTACCCTAGATTTTCAATCTGTGACCCCGAGTTTAAAATAGCTCACCATCAGGAAAAATTGTCCAAGTTATATCCACTTGTGCTGCATCTGGCACATTGCTGCCCACCACCTCAGCCTCTCCGTATTCCCCTGAAACCTTCGTTTGAATACTAATGCATGCCTGAATAACTATCGACCTGTGGCTCTGACATCAATTGCTATGAAGCGCTTCGAGCGATTGGTTATGGCACACATCAACCACAGCCTACCGGTCAACCTCGATGCTTTGCAATTCGCCTACCGGAGCAACAGGTCAACGGCAGATGCCATCTCTCTGGCCCTACATTCCTCCTTAGAACACCTGGAGAATAAAGACGCATACGTAAGGCTCCTTTTCATCGACTACAGCTCTGCCTCTAATACCATCATTCCAAATAAACTGATTCCTAAGCTCTGGAACCTGGGCCTTAGCACTCAGATCTGCAGCTGGATCTTCAACTTCCTCACAGACAGGACCCAAGCTGTAAAAATAGGGGATAAGCTCTCCTCTACAATCACTCTGAGCACCGGTGCCCCACAAGGCTGTGTACTCAGCCCCCTGCTGTACTCACTGTGCACCCATGATTGTGTAGCCAAGTTTCCATCAAACTCAATATATAAGTTTGCTGATGACACAACAATTATAGGCCGTATCTCGGGTGATGATGAGTTTGAGTACAGAGAGGAAATTAAGAACCTGGTGGCATGATGCAAAGACAATAACCTATCCCTCAACGTCAGCAAGACGAAGGAATTGGTTGTTGACTTCAGAAGGAGTAGCGGACCGCACGACCCAATTTACATTGGTGGTGCGCAAGTGGAACAGGTCAAAAGCTTTAAGTTCCTCGGGGTCAATATCACAAATGACCTGACTTGGTCCAACCAAGCAGAGTTCACTGCCAAGAAGGCCCACTAGTGCCTTTATTTCCTGAGAAAACTGAACAAATTTGGCCTGTCCCCTAAAACTCTCACTAATTCTTATAGATGCACCGTAGAAAGCATTCTTCTAGGGTGCATCACAACCTGGTATGGAAGTCGTCCTGTCCAAGACCGAAAGAAGCTGCAGAAGATCGTGAACACGGCGCAGCACATCACACAAACCAATCTTCCGTCCTTGGACTCACTTTACACCGCATGCTGTCGGAGCAGTGCTGCCAGGATAATCAAGGACATGACCCACCCAGCCAACACACTTTTCGTCCCTCTTCTCTCCGGTAGAAGGCTCAGGAGCTTGAAGACTCGTACGGCCAGATTTGGGAACAGCTTCTTTCCAACTGTAATAAGACTGCTGAACAGATCCTGACCTGGATCTGGGCCATACCCTCCAAATATCCGGACCTGCCTCTCGGTTTTTTTGCACGACCTTACTTTCCATTTTTCTATTTTCTATTATTATTTATAATTTAAATTTTTAATATTTACGATCAATTTGTACTCCATGGAGCGTGAAGCGCAGAATCAAATATCGCTGTGATGATTGGACGCTCTAGTATCAATTGATTAGCGACTATAAAGTACAAAGTATAATGCTTTCTCCAGCACTTGGCGCACAGCATTCTGTGCCTAGTTATTAATGGAGCTCATCCAGATATCCTGTCAACAACTTTGCTTCTGTCACTCGTTCAGACAGACATTCCAGAATGAAAAACATTCCACTCAGAACCCTTCTAAATTTTTTCCATCTTATTTTATATCTCTGTCCTCTAGTTTTATTCACTTCTAATTAGGAACAATGCACCCTGTAGTCTACCCTATCTACATCATTCAATTTTACATACCTCAATCACGTATCTTCTTTTTTTATTTGTAATTTATTTTTTATTGAAGTTCATCATCAAACAAACATTTCCATAAGATTTATTTCAGATATTGTACATTTATATCATATAGCCATATTTGCCACAAATCTCCACATAATAGTTATCTGAGGTATACACTTGTACAAGAGAGGAAGGAAAGAACAAGCAAAAGGAGAAAACTATGTACAAGTAGGGAATGATCCCTTTTTTAACAACATATTCAGTGATTTGTGAGAATAAAATCAGACCTATGAGGTGTTTGTAGTTAAACCATTTTTCCCCAGTATGAATCAAATTGTTCCAACTTATGATTAACTGATACTGTTATCTTTCTCCATTGTGTAAATGTCCATTGTAATTTCCATCCATGCATTTAAAGTTGGGCTCTCCTGTGATAACCATTTCCTGGTAAGAGTCTTTTTACCAGCCACTAGCAGTATATTCATTAAATATTTCTCTCTTTTCATCCATTCCTGAGGTATATACCCACAATATATGGTCTTATTCTCTAAGGGTATTTCACATTTAAAGATGTCCTGTAGGGCATTGTGTATCCCACTCCAATAGTCTTTGATAACGGGGCATTCCCAGAAGATATGATGATGGTTTGCATTTTGATTTCCACAATTTCTCCAGCAAAACAGGGAGGTTACTATCATAATGGGATTTCTGAGAGGGTGTAATAAAATATTTTTATCAGGTTTTTCTCTCCAAACTCCCTCCATTTCTGTGAACTGGTACACTTGCATTGATACCTCCACATTATTGTCCATTCTTCCTCAGATATAATTATCCCTCCTTCCTTCTCCTATTTTGTTTTAATGTATGAAGTCAAATGAGTTTTAAGATTTGACAAACCCTTACACACGCTTGAAATGATTCTACTACCATTATCTGAATTATTTGCTTTCCTAAATAGCTCTATCAAACATGTACTTGCCTTGGTTGCATTTTTAACCATTCTATTAACATACTGTCACATCTGTAAATACTGATAAAAGTCTTGCTTTTCTAATAAGTGTTTCTCTTTGAGCATTTCAAAACTGAACAGTATTCCTTCCTTCATTATATTACAACGAACTGTTATTCCTAAACTCCAGGCCGGGTCTTTATGTGCTGCTATTGTGACTCCCGTCTCCCCTTCCCCCACCAATACTCTGCAATCCCGTCTCCCTCAGATCCCATCGTCAGCTCCTGGATACTCAGAGGCTCCATCTTCCTCACACCCAAACCCTCCCCTCTCCACTGACACCCCCAGCCTCCCCCTACCCCACTCTGATCCCAGCTCTCATCCGTGCCGGGTCTTTACCATCCCCTTCGACCTTCAACTGTCAGAGGCAGAACGCTCTGTCCTCAGTAAGGGCCTCACCTTTGTCCCCCTTCGCCCACACCTCAGCGAGTTCCGTGTTCGCCATGATGCGGAACTCTTCTTCCGCTGTCTCGGTCTCCGAGCCTACTTCTTCGGCAAGGACTCTTCCAACCCCACCGATGACCCCTTCTCCAGTCTTCAACCCTCCTCTTCTTCATGGACACCCCCCTCTAGTCTTCTGCCTGCTCTGGATCTCTTTATTGCTAACTGCCGACGGGACATCAACCGTCTCAACTTCAACGCATCTTGTTCCCATTCCAACCTCACTCCTTCGGAACGCTCTGCTCTCCACTCCCTCTGCACTAATCCTAACCTTATTATTAAACCTGCCGATAAGAGGGTGCTGTTGTAGTCTGGCGTACTGACCTCTACCTTGCCGAGGCACAGCGACAACTCACGGATACCTCCTCTTATTTACCCCTCGATCATGACCCCAATAAGGAGCACCAGGCCATTGTCTCCCACACCATCACTGACTTTATCCGCTCAGGGGATCTCCCATCCACTGCTACCAAGCTTATAGTTCCCACACCTCGCACTTCCCGTTTCTACCTCCTACCCAAGATCTACAAACCTGCCTGTCCTGGCAGACCTATTGTCTCAGCTTGCTCCTGCCCCACCGAACTCGTTTCTGCATATCTCGACACGGTTTTATCCCCCCTTGTTCTATCCCTTCCTACTATGTTTGTGACACTTCTCAAGCTCTTAAACTTTTCGATGATCTTAAGTTCCCTGGCCCCCACCGCTTTATTTTCACCATGGATGTCCAGTCCCTATATACTTCCATCCCCCATCAAGAAGGTCTCAAAGCTCTACGCTTCATTTTGGATTCCAGATCTAATCAGTTACCCTCTACCACCACTCTGCTCCATCTAGCGGAATTAGTCCTTACTCTTAATAATTTCTCCTTTGGCTCCTCCCACTTCCTCCAAACTAAAGGTGTAGCTATGGGCACCCATATGGGTCCTAGCTATGCCTGCCTTTTTGTTGGCTTTGTGGAACAATCTATGTTCCGTACCTATTCTGGTATCTGTCCCCCACTTTTCCTTCGCTACATCGACGACTGTATTGGCGCTGCTTCCTGCACTCATGCTGAGCTCGTTGACTTTATTAACTTTGCCTCCAACTTTCACCCTGCCCTCAAGTTTACCTGGTCCATTTCTGACACCTCCCTCCTCTTTCTAGATCTTTCTGTCTCTATCTCTGGAGACAGCTTATCCACTGATGTCTACTATAAGCCTACTGACTCTCACAGCTATCTGGACTATTCCTCTTCTCACCCTGTCTCTTGCAAAAATGCCATCCCCTTCTCGCAATTCCTCCATCTCCGCCACATCTGCTCTCAGGATCAGACTTTTCATTCCAGGACAAGAGAGATGTCCTCCTTTTTTAAAGAAAGGGGCTTCCCTTCCTCCACCATCAACTCTGCTCTCAAACGCATCTCCCCCATTTCACGCACATTTGCTCTCACTCCATCCTCCCACCACCCTGCTAGGAATAGGATTCCCCTGGTCCTCACCTACCACCCCACCAGCCTCCGGGTCCAACATATTATTCTCCGTAACTTCTGCCACCTCCAACGGGATCCCACCACTAAGCACATCTTTCCCTCTCCCCCCCCCCGCTTTCCGCAGGGATCGCTCCCTACGCGACTCCCTTGTCCATTCGTCCCCCCCATCCCTCCCCACTGATCTCCCTCCTGGCACTTATCCTTGTAAACGGAACAAGTGCTATACGTGCCCTTACACTTCCTCCCTTACCACCATTCAGGGCCCCAGACAGTCCTTCCAGGTGAGGTGACACTTCACCTGTGAGTCGGCTGGGGTGATATACTGCATCCGGTGCTCCCGATGTGGCCTTCTATATATTGGCGAGACCCGACATAGACTGCGAGACCACTTTGCTGAACATCTACGCTCTGTCCGCCAGAGAAAGCAGGATCTCCCAGTGGCCACACATTTTAATTCCACATCCCATTCCCATTCTGACATGTCTATCCACGGCCTCCTCTACTGTAAAGATGAAGGCACACACAGGTTGGAGGAACAACACCTTATATTCCATCTGGGTAGCTTCCAACCTGATGGCATGAACATTGACTTCTCTAACTTCTGCTAATGTCCCACCTCCCCCTCGTACCCCATCCGGTATTTATTTTTATACACACATTCTTTCTCTCACTCTCCTTTTTCTCCCTCTGTCCCTCTGACTATACCCCTTGCCCATCCTCTGGGTTCCCCCCCCCCCCTCGTCTTTCTCCCCAGGCCTCCTGTCCCATGATCCTCTCATATCTCCTTTGCCAATCACCTGTCCAGCTCTTGGCTCCATTCCTCCCCCCTCCTGTCTTCTCCTATCATTTTGGATCTCCCCCTCCCCCTCCCACTTTCAAATCTCTTACTAACTCTTCCTTCAGTTAGTCCTGACGAAGGGTCTCGGCCTGAAATGTCGACTGTACCTCTTCCTAGAGATGCTGCCTGGCCTGCTGTTGCTTGAATTTCCAGCATCTGCAGAATTCCTGTTGTTTGCACCTTAAATCAAGCATCCAGTTTATTCGCGGTAAAATCCAAGTCATGTGCACACCACTTAAGAATTGCAGTATCTCCCTCTAGTTTATATTCTTTTATAATAGTTTTCCATATTTTAAGAGTCCATTTCACCCATGGGTTATCAATAGTATTTATGTACCTTTGTAGGTCATCAGCCAGAATTGCCTGTATGGGGATGGGAAGTATCCCCTCCTTAATGTTTTTCCATTGAGCATCATATGATGGGTTGCACCAACATATCACAGCTCTCAACTGTGCTGCAAAATAATAATCTCTAACAGAAGGTAGGCACCATCCCCCCTTTTCCTTGGCTAATTACAAAGTTTTGAGATGAACTCTAGGCCTTTTACCTTGCCATATATATCTTGATAACATTTTGTTCCATTCATTGAATTGATTTTGATTAATCTCTATGGTAGGGTCTGAAAGAGATATAATAGTCTGGGCAGTATTTTCATTTTAATAGATTAAATCCTTGAACTGAGACTAAAAAAAGGAATTAGGTTCCATCTCATTATATCTTCTTTAATTTTTTTATATGTAGGCTGATAATTGCATTCTGATAATTTTGCCAAATCTTTTGGCATAATGATGCCAAATATTTGAAATACTCTGTTTGCCATGCCCAGGGATATCTACTTTCAAGTTCTCTTGGTGGGCTATAGTTATATGAAAGTAATTGGGTTTTATCTATGTTGATCTTGTATCCTGATAATTGACCATATTGTTCAAAGGATTGCATCAATTTAGGTAAAGAGTATATTGGTTGCCCTAGATAGATCAAAATGTCATCTTCATAACAGGCCAATTTATGCTCTGTCCCCTTAATAGTAATTCCCCTGATATCTCCATTTTGTCTGATGTATTGAGCTAATGGTTCCAGATATAATGCGAAGAGTAGTGGTGACCATGCACAACCCTGTCTTGTGCCCCTATCTGGGGTAAAACTATTTGATAAAAATCCATTGATTTTAATCCTAGCAGTAGGGTTGTCATATAGTGCCTGTATAGTTTTAATAATTGTGTCATGGAAACCAAATCTATGTAAAACTCTGTAAAGGAAATTCCAATTAATCGAATCAAGTGCCTTTTCAGCGTCTACGCTTATCGCTATTGCTTTGATTTTATTCCTTTGTATATGATCCATAATGTGAAGTGTCCTTCATATATTGTCTTGTGTTTGGCATTGTTGTATAAAACCTGTCTGATCATTATGTATCAATGTGGGTAGAAACTCTTCTAATCGTTTGGCCATGATGGAGGTAAATAATCTATAACCTACATTAACAACGGACCCACATTCCATTTTATCCTTGCCTTCTTTCGGTATAGCTGAGATTATCGCTTCTTTCCAGCTGGGTGGCATTTGTGCCTTTTTCAGAGCCCAGTTTAGTGTGGAGAGTAAGACAGGAATTAACTCATTTTTAAATTCTTTCTACCACTCTGCTGTATACCCAGCTGAACTTGGTGACTTGCTTAATTTAAGCCTACTAATTGCAGCTTTTAGTTCAACTTCAGTTATGTCAGCAGTCATCGTTCTATTTTGTTCTTCGCTTAAGGTGGGTAACTCTAGAGAATTCAGGAAGGTGTCAATTTGGATTATGCTTCCCCCTGGAATTTTGGAATATAGAGTTTTGTAAGACACTTCAAAAGCTTCTTGAATTTCACTTAACTTATTTTTTTTTATCATTTTTGATCTTGGATCTCTAATTCTATCAATTGTATTTTCTGCTATTTTTTTTTTCAGTTCCCACGCCAGTATTTTCATAGACTTAGATCCACTTTCATAATGTCTCTGTTTCAGAAACATTAAATTTTTCCTGATTTCTTGCGTAGCCAAACTATTAATTTCATTCCTAATTTTTTTAATTTCCTCTAATGGATACTATGCCAAATTCAATTTGTGGGTTTTTTTCTAGTTCCTTGAGCCTATTTTGTAATTCCTCTAATGTTTTATTCCTTATTTTTTTCTTATATGAAGATATCGCTATAATTTTCCCTCTTAAGACAGCCTTCAGAGTATCCCATAGAATGGGAGGTGAAACCTCTCCATTATCATTGAATTCTAAGTAAAGACCAATTTCCTTTTTAATTTGTTCCTTAAAGTAGGGATCATTGAGTAGATTTGAATTTGGTTTCCAAATAGTATTCTTTGGTTGTAGGTCAAAATCAACAGATAAATATATAGGTGCATGGTCACTTACATCTATTGTCCCAATTCCACAGGTGTTTATTTTGCCTTTGTCTTTTCCAAATGTTATGAAATAGTCTATTCTTGTATATACAGAATGGGGGGGGGGGGGCAGAATAATCCCTTATTCTGACAGTGTGTAATCGCTTCTGTCAGGGAAAAGGTCCCTCCATATATCAATTAGACCAACATCCTGAAAAAGTGTATTAACTTTCTCATGTAAGGATTTTGTTTTATAGGTTTTCCTATTGGAAGAGTCCAACTTTGGTTGTAATTGTAAATTTAAGTCTCCCCCCACATATCAGGAGACCTTCTGTTTCCATTGCCATAATATTAGTAATTTTCTGAAAAAACTATTATCACTTGCTGAGGGTGCGTATATGTTCAATAGAGTAAAGTGAATGTCGGTCTATATTTCCCCTTACCAGAATATATCTGCCCTCCTTATCTCCCATTTCGAATACTTTTTCAAAGTTTAGCTTGCGTGAGATAAGAATAGCAACTCCTCTCCTACATCCTGATTTATATGAGGAGAAAATCAAATTAGTGAAACCCATTCTCTTTAGTTTTCCATGCTCATTATCACTTAAGTGAGTTTCCTGTAAATATACTACATGGGCTTGTTCTTTTTTCCATTATGGATAGAATTTTACTGCGTTTGATTGGATTTAACAGCTCATTGACATTAAAAGAAATGAATTTTGCTTTGTCCTTAAGCCATGTGTATTTATCTGTCAATATATCATTGAAATAAGTGGAATAAAACTTAATCGATCTACTCCCTGAACAAATAAGAACCAAGAAATGCGAATAATTAAAAAAAGGCAACAAAGGTGTGATTCCAAGGCTGAAGTCTCTAGTAGATGACCCTGGGTTGAGCTAGAGGAAATGTCTAGCCGTAGGGGATAGCCCCTCCTACCTGTGAGCTGAGGGCCCCCATTGCAGTACCCATAAAAGTAAGTGAACAAATCTATGTCCATTACACAGAAGAGATCTCCCTATGTATGCCTCCCATATATATATTCTCATTTAGGTGAGAAAAAAGGAGGGAATGAATGAGTAAAAAAGAATTGACTAATATACAAACGTTTGTAAAATCCACATTATAATAAGTATTTCTTGAGATAGGTATAGCACCGTCTATTTTTGCTTCCGTTTAGCTTATCAATACTTTTAAAGTTAGCCAAACCTTATGGCTCTTCTGAAGGGGGTGAGGGCTGTCTTAGGAAAACTCACAGTCTCTTCCTGATATTCTTCTCTCGCCTTCCTCCCGTCCCCTGCTTTCTTGGTTCTCTTATTATTTCCCAAGCAGATCGGGATAGCTGCTCAGCCAGGCTTTCCCTTGGCTTGACCACACTAACGGGTAGCCCTCTATTCTTCATATCTGTAGTCGCCTCTTCCACTGTCTGATACAGTTGTGTCCCACCTTCATAAAACACTCGCAGTTTAGCAGGGTACGGAGTTTGGAATCTAATCTTTCATTGCTTTAAAATTTGCTTTACTTCAGAGTATTCCTTACATTTCTTCAGGACGCCGGGGGGGTGGGGGGTGGGAAGAATCTTGATGGAAATACATAAATTTTCCGTTCAAAAACATCCTCCTTTTTCCCCAGGCCCTTCGTAGAATCTCCGCCTTGGTATTGTATCGAAAGAATCTAATTAGTATTGAGTGTCGCTTATCTTCTCTGTCTCCAGTAGGCCTTGGGATGAACGCACAATGCACCTTCTCAATTTAAAGCTCCATAGTTGAGGGAATCTCCAGCGTGTCCCACAGCAACTTTCCCGCAAACTCCATCATAGACAAACCCTCTGCTCCTTCGGGAACATTGTATATCCTGGTATTTTTCCGTTGTGATCTTCCCTCCTGGTCAAGTAGTTTATTTTCTTGTTGCTTTAATATTTTTATTGTTTTACTTAGTACCCGTTCCACGTTTTGCACACAAACTTCCACCTTCTCAATTCATGACTCTGCCACCGCTATTTTTTGATTGATGAGCTCTGACTTGATATCATTTAGTTGCTGTTTTATATCTTTTTGGAATCCCCGTATCTCTTCCAGAATTTTTATCCTGTTTGCCGCTTCGCCTGAACGAGGCCCATAATCAGCCTTGCTACCACGCGTTCGGGTAGGAGAGCCACTCGGTGCACTCCTCTCGTCCATAGGCTCTGCAGTGATACTTTTTTTATCTCCATTCTTTTCCCCCATTCTTGCCCCCCTCATCAATTCAGATATTTTCAAAAGATCTTATATTTGATGGATTAATGGGGCAAAATATGTGTTTTTCCGGAGGAGCTATTGATTTAAGCTGCCATTCTGGACGATAACGTCACCGGAAACCAATCACGTATCTTAATATCCCCATCTTCAAGAAAAGCAAACCCAGCATCTCTAGTCTCTTCCAATAGTCAAATCACGCCATCACAGGCAACATCCTGGTGAATCTCCTCTACAATGCTATCACATCCTTCCAACAGTGTGCTGACCAGACCTGCACTCAATATTTCACCTGTGGTCTAACCAATATTATAGAGTCAGAGTCCTAGCACAAAAACAGGCCCTTTGGCCCAAATCACCCAACTGTGTTGTTCCTTGAGAAAGTCCTATCTGTCTGCATTTTCCCTATAACCCTGTGAACATCTCCTATCCACATACTTATTTAGATGGCCTTAAATATTGCTAATGTGCCTGCCTCAACCACTATTTCTGGCTGTTCATTCTGAATATGCACCAGTGTTTCTGTGAAGGAGCTGTCCTTGAAGTCCTTTTTAAATCTCTCGCCTCTGATCTTAAACCTAAACCTTAAACTTATAGCGTCCAGACCCTGGACAAAAAGACGACATGCCTTTGCCGTGTCTTTGCCCCTAATGATCTTCTACATTCAGCGGCCATGTTAGCCTGGATTGGGGAGCATGCCTTATGAGAATGGGTTGAGTGAACTCGGCCTTTTCTCCTTGAAGCAACCGACGATGAGAGGTGCATAAGATGATGAGAAGCATTGATCGTGTGTATAGTCAGTGGCTTTTTCCCAGGGCTGAAATGGCTAACACGAGAGGGCACAGTTTTAAGGTGCTTGGAAGTAGGTACAGAGGAGATGTCAGAGTAAGTTTTTTTACGCAGAGTGGTGAGTCCATGGAATGGGCTGCCAGCAACTGTGTAGGCGAATAGGGTCTTTTAAGAGACTCCTGGACATGTATATGGAGCTCAGAAAGATAGAGCGCTATGAGTAACCCTAAGTAATTTCTAAGGTAAGGACATGATCGGCACAGCATTACGTGCCAAAGGGCCTGTATTGTGCTGTAGGTTTTCTATGTTTCTATACCAGTTAGCTGAGTGGTGTCACAGCAACAACCTTGCACTCAATGTCAGCAAGACCAAAGATCTTTTTGTGGACTTCAGAAAAGGTGAGACAAGGGAACACAAACCAATCTTCATAGAGGGATCAGAGATTCCCAAATAGTAAGTTGACAGTTTTGACCCTCTTGCAACGTTTCACTCAGAGCAATACAGTATAGATACAGGCCCTTTGGCCCACACAGTCCATGCCGAACATGGTACCCATCCATCTCGTCCCAAATTCCTGTGTTTGGTCCACATCTCACTATGCCTTGCTCCCCGTGTTTGTTAAAAAATACTACTGTACCTGCCTAAACCACTCATTCCATATACTCACCTACCTCTGGGTGAACTGCCTTCAGAAGACACCTGCCCAACCAGACTTCTACTCTTACTTTACCTAATTATGAATGGTTTATGCATTCTAATACAAAGCCTTCAGGTTTGTAGCTTTCCCTATTGCCATGTTCAACTGTCTATTTTAAATCTATCCAAGCTGTAATTTGCTCCGAAAGTGTCCGACTTACCTGTACTTCCATGAGTGGTCTCTGGAAGGGAAAAGAGTCATGATTGATGCACCAAAGGACATCATTATCATCGTTCTCTGATGCAGCCAAGAGCAGAACACCTATAAAATCAGATACTGGTATCAAATCAGCTGTAACACAACAAAGCAGATAATACCTGAACAACCGTGCAGTCCAACAGACTGCATCAGTACATTGCCTAACAATCTTGAGTTGTTCATTATGATCAGGACCATCAGCAGACCATTCAGTCCTTTGGGCTTGCTGGATATGAGCAGCCCTGGGATATATCCAACATAATGTGCTGTAAGGTTGCAAGTACCTCCTCCATATGAAAATGAATGCACTCCAAAACTCTCCACTTGTTTTCCTAATCTCTTAAGCAACAATAATTTTCTCTTCAGTGAGCAGAGAAGAAATATTCATTAAGAATGCTACCCATCTCCTATGACTCCAGGCACAGGTAAGCCCTGCCGATTTCTAACTTACCCCTCCCTAGCTACCCTTTTAATATAGCCATACAACTTCTTGAGATTTCTGTGTATAGATTTGGTCAGCCTGTTATAGGAAAAAAACAGTTCAACTGGAAAGAGTACGGAAAACATTTTAGGATATACTAAGACCAGCAGGCCTGAGTTACAAGAAGTTGGGAGACAGAGTCTTTATTCCTTGGAACGTAGGAGAAGCAGGGTGACCTTATAAGAAGATAAGACATAGGAGCAGAATTAGGCCATTTGGCCCATCGAGTCTGCTCCACCATTCAATCACGGCTAATCCTTTTATCCCCTCCTCAACCCATTTCTCAGCCTTCTCCCCATAACCTTTGAACTCTGTCCAATTAAGAACTATCAATCTTTGCCTTAAATACACCCAACAACTTGGCCTCCACAACTGAATGTGGTAATAAATTCCACAAATTCACCATGCTTGGGCTAAAAAATTACGTGCATCTCTGTTTTAAATGGACACCCCTCTATCCAGAGGGTGTGCCCTCCCTCTTGTCCGAGACTCCCACACCATGGGACACATCTTCTCTACATCTACTCTGCCTAGGCCTTTTAACATTCAAAAGGTTTCAATGAGATCCCTCCACCTTAATCCACTAAATACCAGCAAATACAGACCCAGAGCCATCAAACGTTCCTCATATGATAACCCCTTTTTTTAATATACAGGCATCCATTAGTCTCATGAGACCGTGGATTTGCGCCTTGGAAGGTTTCCGGGGCGCAGGCCTGGGCAAGGTTGTATGGAAGACCAGCAGTTGCCCATGCTGCAAGTCTCCCCTCTCCACACCACTGATGTTGTCCAAGGGAAGAGCATTAGGACCCATACAGTTTGGCACCGGTGTCATCGCGGGGCAATGTGTGGTTAAGTGCCTTACTCAAAGACACACACGCTGCCTCAGCCAAGCCTCGAACTAGCGACCTTCAAATCACTAGACGAATGCCACTTGGCCACGCGCCAACACCCCTTATGGAAGTATTTAGAATTTTGAGAAGCACAGATGAAGTGGATGGTAACAGTCTTTTCCCCAAGGTAAGGTTTAGGGAAGAGGGGAAAGATTTAAAAGGGATCTGAGGGACAACTTTTCCCACAGATGGTGATAAGTATATGCAACAAGCTGCCAAAGGAAGTGGCTGAGGCAGATAAACAATATCAGTTAAGATCCACTTGGATAGGTACATGGAGCAGCAGAGCTTAGAGGGAAATGGGTCAAAAACCTGAAATTGGGACTACCTGGATGGGTATTGTGGTTCCCATGTATTGGTTTAGCAGAAGGACCTGTGTCCATCCTGTGTTCCATGACCAAGTATACAAAATGACGAGAGTCTAAATAGAAGAAATTAGCACCAGGCCATTCAACCCCTTATCCATTCTGACCTTTTTGCCCACCTACACCAACCCTATGCCTTTACTACTTAAATGCCTGTCTAAATGTTTCTGTAGTGAATGTATCAGACTCCATGGCCTCCAATGGCAGAGAGTTCCAGAAATCACCCATTGTCTAAATAACCTGCCCGCAAATCACCTTTAAAACTCCATCCTCTCACCATAAAACCCTCTTATATTTATATCCCAGCCATCACATTGTTGGTCTTTACAGCAATGAGTATGCAAAACAAAATTTGAATTTTTGAAACAACTTCATAGTAATAAACAACTTCATGGTAATAAAACAAACAATTACTCATTTGATACACAGTTATAAAATGACCTCTGCTGCCAAGGTCAACATTCCCATACTAGATATTAAAATTTGTAGGGACACAACGGATAGCTGAAAAAAAACAACAAAAAACATTTGATGGTTCTGGGTCCGTACTTGCTGGTACTTAAAAGGATGATGGGGGATCTCATAGAAACCTTTCGAATGTTAAAATTGGTGATTTCCATATTCTCTAATATTGATTGGGATTACCACAAAGTCTTAAAGGCTTGGATAAGATTGAATTTGTTACATGTGTCTAGGAAAGATTTCCCAAACAATGTGTAGATAGCCCTACTAGTGAAGGGTAACAATGGACCTCCTATTGGGAAATGAGGAAGTGGATGATAGGGTTAATTATAGGGGTATTATGGGTATAGATAAATTAAATGTGAGCAGGCTTTTTCCTCCAAGGTTGGGTTAGACTAGAACTAGAGCTCATGGGTTAAGGGTGAAAGGTGAACTGTTTAAGAGGAACTAGAAGGGAACTTCTTCACTCAGAGGGTGCTGAGAGTGTGGAACGAGCTGTCAGCACAAGTGGTGGATGGGAAGGGTATGGAGAGCTATGGCCTGTGTGCAGGCTGATAGGACTGGACGGATTAATAGTTCAGCATGGGCTAAATGGGCCAAAGAGTCTGGTTCAGTGGGTGCAGTGTTCTATGACTCTATTATTCTATGACAAGAGATTGAAGTGTCAGTGGGGAAGCTCTTTGGGACCAGTGACCATAATTCTATTTGTTAAAAATTGTTATGGAAGAGGAACTTCGTTGCACAAATTAAAAGTCCTATATTGGGCAAGACTAACTTTTCAAACTGTGCAAAAGTAGGGAAGAAATTGCTGGGATCATGGCAGAGATCTGTGTATTATCATTGGCCACGGGCAAAGGAAGGCTGGACGTGGGTTAACATTGTGCATTTAAGAAAAGCTGCAAGGACAAGCCGGGGAACTATAGACCAGTGAGCTTCGTGTCGGTGGTAGGAAACTTATTGGTGAGGACTGGCAGGACCATCAGACTCAAAAACAATCACTTTTCCCAAGTTGTAAGACAGCTCCACCCACAAATTCCACCACTACTTTATGATTTCCCATCAGTCACCTTATGTATAGCCTAGAGTCACTTTAGGGACATACAATCAGTCTATGCACATCTTACGTATTGATATTTATTGTATGCTGTTTTATCAGGAGGGGGAGGGATGGAGCTATCATTTTGGATCTCCCCCTCCCCCTCCAACTTTCAAATCCCTTACTCACTCTTCCTTCAGTTAGTCCTGACGAAGGGTCTCGGCCTGAAACGTCGACTGCACCTCTTCCTAGAGATGCTGCCTGGCCTGCTGCGTTCACCAGCAACTTTTATGTGTATTGCTTGAATTTCCAGCATCAGAATTCCTGTTGTTTGCCCTCGTATTTATCTCTCCTAATCTAAGTGGAAAGAGGCTACTCACATTTACTCTGTCAATATCCCTCATAATTTTGTAAACCTATATCAAATCCCCCCTAATTCTTCTACGCTCCAAGGAATCTAGTCCTAACCTGTTCGATCTTTCCTAACTGAACTCCTGAAGACCTGGCAACATCCTAGTAAATCTTCTCTGCACTCTTTCAATCTTACTGATATCCTTCCTGTACAGGACATGACATTAAACAATCTGGAATCTTTTTCACAATCACTCTCTCCATCTCTGGAGACACCCTGTCTAATGATTGTTTTTTATAAACCTACAGACTCTCACAACTATCTTAACTGTACTTCTTCCCATTTTGTCACATAAAAATTCTATTCTTTTTCTTCAGTTCCTCCATCTTTGCCACAACTGTTCTTATGATGAGATTTTCCACTCCAGGACACTGCATATGTCCTTCAAAGAATGGAACCATAGAACCATAGAAACTACACACAGAAACAGGCCCTTTGGCCCTTCTTGGCTGTGCCAAACCATTTTCTGCCTAGTCCCACTGACCTGCACACGGACCATATCCCTCCATACACCTCCCATCCATGTATCTGTCCAATTTATTCTTAAATGTTAAAAAAGAACCCGCATTTACCACCTCGTCTGGCAGCTCATTCCATACTCCCACCACTCTCTGTGTGAAGAAGCCCTCCCTAATGTTCCCTTTAAACTTTTCCCCCCACACTCTTAACCCATGTCCTCTGGTTTTTTTCTCCCCTTGCCTCAGTGGAAAAAGCCTGCTTGCATTCACTCTATCTATACCCATCATAATTTTATATACCTCTATCAAATCTCCCCTCATTCTTCTACGCTCCAGGGAATAAAGTCCTAACCTATTCAACCTTTCTCTGTAACTGAGTTTCTCAAGTCCTGGCAACATCCTTGTAAACCTTCTCTGCACTCTTTCAACCTTATTTATATCCTTCCTGTAATTTGGTGACCAAAACTGAACACAACACTCCAGATTCGGCCTCACCAATGCCTTATACAACCTCATCATAACATTCCAGCTCTTATACTCAATACTACGATTAATAAAGGCCAATGTACCAAAAGCTCTCTTTACGACCCTATCTACCTGTGACGACACTTTTAGGGAATTTTGTATCTGTATTCCCAGATCCCTCTGTTCCACTGCACTCCTCAGTGCCTTACCATTAACCCCGTATGTTCTACGTTGGTTTGTCCTTCCAACGTGCAATACCTCACACTTGTCAGTATTAAACTCCATCTGCCATTTTTCAGCCCATTTTTCCAGCTGGTCCAAGTCCCTCTGCAGGCTCTGAAAACCTTCCTCACTGTCTACTACACCTCCAATCTTTGTATCATCAGCAAACTTGCTGATCCAATTTACCACATTATCATCCAGATCATTGATATAGATGACAAATAACAATGGACCCAGCACTGATCCCTGTGGCACACCACTAGTCACAGGCCTCCACTCAGAGAAGCAATTCTCTACCATCACTCTCTGGCTTCTTCCATCGAGCCAATGTCCAATCCAATTTACCACCTCTCCATGTATACCTAGCGACTGAATTTTCCTAACTAACCTCCCATGCAGGACCTTGTCAAAGGCCTTACTGAAGTCCATGTAGACAATATCCACTGCCTTCCCTTCATCCACTTTCCTGGCAACCTCCTCGAAAAACTCCAATAGATTGGTCAAACATGACCTACCACGCACAAAGCCATGTTGACTCTCCCTAATAAGCCCCTGTCTATCCAAATGCTTGTAGATTCTGTTTCTTAGTACTCCCTCCAATAACTTACCTACTACTGACGTTAAACTCACCGGCCTATAATTTCCCGGATTACTTTTCGATCCTTTTTTAAATAACGGAACAACATGAGCCACTCTCCAATCCTCCGGCACTTCACCCACAGACAGCGACATTTTAAGTATTTCTGCCAGGGCCCCCGCAATTTCAACACTAGTCTCCTTCAAGGTCCGAGGGAACACCCTGTCAGGTCCCGGGGATTTATCCACTTTAATTTTCCTCAAGACAGCAAGCACCTCCTCCTTTTCAATCTGTACAGTTGCCATGGTCTCACTACTTGATTCCCTCAATTCCATAGATTTCATGCCAGCTTCCTTAGTAAATACAGACGCAAAAAACCTATTTAAGATCTCCCCCATTTCCTTTGGTTCCGCACAAAGCCGACCACTCTGATCTTCAAGAGGACCAATTTTATCCCTTACAATCCTTTTGCTCTTAATATACTTGTAAAAGCTCTTTGGATTATCCTTCACTTTGACTGCCAAGGCAACCTCATGTCTTCTTTTTGCCCTCCTGAATTCTTTCTTAAGTATATTCTTGCACTTCTTATACTCTTCAAGCACCTGATTTACCCCCTGTTTCCTATACATTTCATACAACTCCCTCTTCTTCTTTATCAGAGTTGCAATATCCCTTGAGAACCAAGGTTCCTTATTCCTATTCAATCTGCCTTTAATGCTGACAGGAACATACAAACTCTGCACTCAAAATTTCCCCTTTGAAGGCTTCCCACCTACCAATCACATCTTTGCCAGAGAACAACCTGTCCCAATCCACGCTTTTTAGATCCTTTCTCATTTCTTTCAAATTTGGCCTTCTTCCAGTTCAGAACCTCAACCCTAGGACCAGATCTATCCTTGTCCATGATCAAATTGAAACTAATGGCGTTATGATCACTGGAACCAAAGTGCTCCCCTACACAGACTTTGTAGTTTTCCTTCCTCTAGCATCCATCAATGCTGCCCTGTTGGCCCATGGCCTCCACCTCTGCCACGATGAGGCCACTAACAGGCTGGAGGGACAGCATGTCATATTCCATCTGGGTAGCCTCCAACCTGATGGCATGAACATTGATTTTTCTAACATCAGCTAATTTCTCCCACATCCTCTTCTGGTGCCCCTCCTCCTTCTCTTTCCTCCTGTGGTCCACTGTCCTTTCCTATCAGATTCCATTACAACTTCTACTTATTACCTCACAGGTTCTCACTTCATTCCCCCCTTCCCCACTCATATATATCCTAACAGCATGTTTCCCTGGCGTAGTTATCTCAAACTCCGCCATAATAAGGGACACAGATTTCAGTCACAGGCATGGAGGAGTTTCTTCTTCTGGTGAATTGTGACTGAAGTTCTATCGCTTAAAACTGAATGTATTTAAAACAGACTGACAGACCTTTCAACTGGAAGGGAGTTGAGGGGCATAGAAAAGCAGTGCAGAATTAGTATTGAGACCAAAACTAGATCAGTCATGATTTCAGTTTAGACAAAAAAAATAGCTTGAGAAGCTGACTGCCAATTTCCACTCCAGATTCTTTGTTTTAATGTCACCTAAATAAGGAGCGGCATACAGTCACAGTTCCCCTGTAATGCAAATACCTTTAATATATAGAGCTTTGTGGACCTTGGATGGCCTCTGTGGCATGGCTGAAGCAGAAAATCCTGGTGGCAGTCGTACGTGTACCAGCACCAGCATGCTGGGTCTTGCAGATGGATTCTTGAAGGGCATTGTGCTGAAATATAGTCGCACACCTAGATACAAAACAAAGACAGCAATCACAGTATATGTCACACACACTTCATTAAATGCTGGGAGAGGTCAAACCCTGTCAATTGTGGACTACTTGCATGGACTCTGCGGTTCATATTCTGTGGAATGTTTGTTTGCTTTTTTTTTACAGTTTTCAACAATTGATTCTTTTTCTTTGCACATTAGATGTTTGGCTGTCTTTGGGGAGTGTGGGGTCTTTCGTGAATTCTATTTCACTTCTTTTTGCTTGTTTAATGGCTGCCTGAAAGAAGATCAATCTGAAGGTTGTATATAGTAGACATACTTCAATGATAATTATACTTTAAACTTTGATTCATTACCCATTCAAGACCAAAAGTGGTGGAATTCTGGACAGCAAGGAGAATCTTAGGTTTAAGAAAGGCTCTTAAAATAAACTTGGAAATTATAGGCCAGTGAGCCTGACATCAGTAGCGGGAAAGTTATTGGAAGGTATCCTGAGGGACCAGATATATAAGAATTTGGATAGACAGGTTCTGATTAAGAATAGTCAGCTTGGCTTTGTGCGTGGTAGGCTGTGGCTCACCAACCTTATAGAGTATTTCGAGGAAGTTACCAGGAAAGTGAATGAAAGTAAAATAGTGGATGTTGTCTACATGGACTTTAGTAAGGCATCAGACAAGGTCCCTCATGGGAGGTTGGTCAAGCAGGTTCAGTCGCTTGGCATTCAAGATGAGGTATTAAATTGGATTAGACACTGGATTCCTGGGAGAAACCAGAGAGTGGTAGTAGAAGATTGCCCTCTGACTGGAGGCTTGCGACTAGCAGGGTGCAGCAGGGATTGTTGTTGAGTTTTTGTAGTTTGTCATCTGTATCAATGATCTGGATGATAATGTGGTTAACTGAATCAGCAAATCTGACATCAAGATTAGTGGTGTAGTGGACAGCAAGAAACACTATCAGTTCTTGCAGCAGGATCTGGACCAGCTGAAAAAGTAGATGAAAAATGGCAGATGGAATTTAATGCAGACAAGTATGAGGTATTGCACTTTGGCAGGATCAACCAGGGTAGGAGTTACACAATGAAAGGTAAGGCACTGAGGAGTATAATAGAACAAAATAGTTCTGGGAATACAGGCCCATAATTCATTGAAAGTGATGGCTCAGATAGATAGGGGTGTAGAGAAAGCTTTTGGTACATTGGCCTTCATAAATCAAAGTATTGAGTACAAGAGATGGGATGTTATATTGAAATTGTATAAGATGTTGGTGAGCCTAATTTTGAGTATTGTGTGCAGTTTTGTTCACCCACCTACAGGAAAGTTGTAAATAAGGCTGAAAGAGAAAATTTACAAGGATGTTGCCAGGACTGGAGGACATGAGTAATAAGGAAAGATTGGATAGATTAGGACCTTATCCAGCCAGTGCAGGTGGTACATGCGATCTCAATTTCAAAGTTCAAGAGAAGTTTGGATAGGGACATGGATAGTAGGGATATGAAGGGATGGGATTGACAGTAAATAAGGTGCTTGAGGAATATATAAAGTGCAAGGAAATACTTAAGAAAGATATCAGGAGGGCTAAAAGAAGACATGAGGTTGCCTTGGCAGTCAAAGTGAAGGATAATCCAAAGAGCTTTTACAGGTATATTAAGAGTGAAAGGATTGTAAGGGATAAAATTGGTCGTCTTGAAGATCAGAGGGGTCGGCTATGTGCGGAACCAAAAGAAATGGGGGAGATCTTAAATGGGTTTTTTGCACCTGTATTTACTAAGGAAACTGGCATGAAGTCTATGGAATTAAGGGAAACAAGTAGTGAGATCATGGAAACCGTACAGATTGAAAAGGAGGAGGTGCTTGCTATCTTGAGGCAAATTAAAGTGGATAAATCCCCAGGACCTGACAGGGTATTCCCTCGGACCTTGAAGGAGACTAGTGTTGAAATTGCAGGGGCCCTGGCAGATATATTTAAAATGCCGGTGTCTACAGGTGAATTGCCGGAGGATTGGAGAGTGGCTCATGTTGTTCCGTTGTTTAAAAAAGGATCGAAAAGTAATCCGGGAAATTATAGGCCGGTAAGTTTGACGTCAGTAGTGGGTAAGTTATTGGAGGGGGTACTAAGAGACAGAATCTACAAGCATTTTGGATAGACAGGGATTTATTAGGGAGAGTCAACAGGGCTTTGCGCGTGGTAGGTCATGTTTAACCAATCTATTAGATAGAGTGAATGCCAGCAGGCTTTTTCCACTGATGCAAAGGGAGAAAAAAAAACAGGAGGACACGGGTTAAGGGTGAGGGGGGGAAAGTTTAAAGGGAACATTAGGAGGGGCTTCTTCACACACAGAGTGGTGGGAGTATGGAATGAGCTGCCAGACAAGGTGGTAAATGCAGGTTCTTTTTTAACATTTAAGAATAAATTGGACAGATACATGGATGAGAGGTGTATGGAGGGATATGATTTGTGTGCAGGTCAGTGGGACTAGGCAGAAAATAGTTCGGCACAGCCAAGAAGGGCCAAAAGGTCTGTTTCTGTGTTGTAGTTTTTCTATGGTTCAGCACAGACTAGATGGGCCATAGGGCCTGCTTCTGTGCTGTACTTCTTTAAGTTTAAGTTTAAGAGACTACTAGACAGGTATATGGAGGAATTTAAGGTGGGGGCTTATATGGGAGGCAGGGTTTGAGGGTCGGCACAACATTGTGGGCCGTAGGGCCTGTACTGTGCTGTACTATTCTATGTTCTCTATGACTCTTAAGATGAAGATGGTAAATAGGCAGAGCATTGACAGATGGCATTGAATCCTGATGAGCACTAGCTGATGCATTGCACGTGGAACCCAATTTCTATGCAGGTTGATCGCATATAGCTGTAAAAGAGGGTTGTAATAGTAGGTGACTTTACTTTCCTGATATTGACATGGACTGCCCTAGTGCCAAGTACTTAGGTGGGGCAGAATTCGTTAAAAGTGTCCTGGAAAGTTTTCTTAAAACAATTTACAGACTCTAGACAGCCATACTACAGAAGGGCAACACTGAACCTTAGAGGGAAACTGGACAGACAAGAGTCAGTGAAGCAGCATTTTGGGACTGGTGACCAGATTTCTATTAGTTTTACATTATGGGAAAGGATAGGATTAGTCTGCAGGTTAAACTTCAAGCATGGGGAAAAGCAAATTTTGGAGGCATTAGACAACTTGAAAAAATTGACTGGCTAAAGCTGTTTGCAAGTAAAGGGATGTCTGGCAAGTATGAGACAGCTAAAAGTAAGATAGGGAGAGTTCCGGAACAGTATGTTCCTCTTTGGCTGGCAACAATGGGGAACACCTCAGGAGCAATATTGAGGGTCTGGTCTAAAAAAGGTGGAGTTTGGAAGGTATAAGCAGTTGGTATCAAGCCAAACTCTTGAGGAGCAAAGGATACTAGAGTATACTTGAGGGAAAACAGGAGGACAAAAAAAAAGAGGGCAAGAGATAGCAATGTTACATAAGGTAAAAGAGAATCCTAGGAGATGCTACAGGCATATTAAAAGGGTAACGTGGGAAACAATAGGTTCTCAAGTGATGGGTGATAGCTCAGATGAATATTTCTTATCCGTATTTACTGTGGCAAAAATCATTCAGAGATTTGTGTATGGGGAAATAGTGTCACACCAAAATTGATTACTATTTTTTGAAGAAAATTAATGACATCAGGGTGGACAACATAATCTACATGGGCCTTAGCAAAGCTTTTAACAAGCTCCCACATGGCAGTCTGGTCTGGAAGGTAAGACCTCATGAAAACCAGGATGGATACAAGTAAGGAGTCAGACGTGGTAGAGTAGATGTTGGTGAAATTGCACTTGGATAACTGTATGCATTTCTGGTCAACTAGGTAGAAGGTAGTTGAAATTAAGCTGAAGAAACTGCAGAAATAAATCAGAGGCATATTACCAAGACTGGAGAGCTTGAACTAAGAGACAGGATAGGCTACAATTATTTTCCCTCAGCACAGGTGACTGAGTGGTGTCCTTATAGTGATCTATAAAATCATGAGGGGCACGGAGGAGATAAATGCTCAACCTGTTGGTCAGGTTAAGAGAGCATAAAACTAGAACCCACAGGTTTAAGTAAGAGGGGAATATTTAAAAGATACAAGGGACAACTCTTCTCAAAAAGAATATAGTGGGTATGTGGAACGAACTGACAGAGGAAGCTGTAGAGGTACGTCGTTACATACCATAAGACATAGGTGCAGAATTAGGCCAGAATCTGGCCCGTCGAGTCTGCTCTGCGATTCAATCACGGCTGATCCTTTTTTCCCTCCTCCTCAACCCAATTCCCAGCCTTCTCCCCGTAACCACCGATGCCACGTCCAATCAAGAACCTATCAATCTCTGCCTTAAATACACCCAACGACCTGGCCTCCACTGCTGCATGTGGCAACAAACTCTACAAATTCACCACGCTTCGGCTACAGAAATTTCTCCAAAACTCCGTTTTCAAAGGGTGCCCCTCTATCCTGAGGCTATGCCCTCTTGTCCTAGACTCTCCCACCATGGGAAACATCCTTTCCACATCCTTTCAACATTCAAAAGGCTTCAGTGAGATCCCTCCTCATCCTTCTGAATTTTAGCGAGTACAGACCCAGAGCCATCAAACATTCCTTGTATGACAACCCTTTCATCCCGGGAATCAGTTGTGTGAACCTCATCACATAATTACATAATTATAGTATGTACTTATAACATTTGATACATATTAAGACAGGTCCATTTTGTTCTCAAAATGCTTGTTATGATGTGGAGGAGTAGTTGGTAGTGCCTGTCGCTCTCACTTTCAACTTCCACCACTGACTCGTAGTCACGCGAAAAGGAGAGCTGAATGTATAATCCTCTCCCTGCCAGTACATACCCTCTCCAGCATCAAACCCCATATAGTGCCTCCTCGCTGGTGACACACGGAAACTGAATTGTTTCGGGCTTAGGCTGAACTGCGGTGGACAGGGAGGAGGTCTGGCCCCAGCAGATGTAGCACACAGGCCCACTGCCATGTGGACACACCCTGACGCTCATGTACCAGATCCCCAGATATGGGTAAATAGCCCCACAGCGTAGTGGGCAGTATCGGAAGAGATGTGGGCTACGGAAGTAAACCCAGACAGCAAGTGCAGAGTGGAGCCCCAATGGTGGCTGGATGCCACTGAACATCCATCCAGACGCTCCTGCAGTCAAGCTGCTGCCAAGTGTATTGCTTCAGAAGCTTTCACTGTACTCACTGGCCACTGAGACAGATGGATGCCAACCAGACAGTTCCATGGATAGAAGAGGTTTACAGCAATAGACTGTCAGCATGGATGCCGAGCTGCAAGATCTGTTTCCACACAGATATTCTATGATATTATAACTTCACCAGCCCTTAGTTCACCAATGCTGCAAATTCTCACCTGCATGTGTCACAGCCAACAAGTGGCAATCCACAGATTCCGAGCTCTCAATCACGGCAATGTGCACAATTGGCTTGAAGACTGCCCGATCTATGGTCCTGAAAATGACAAAAAATCAGTAAAAATACAAGCACATGGTCACAGAAGTGGGAGAGGAGAAAGAACATCTAATTGAAGAGTAGGCAAGTAACGACCACCTCACACTTCTCCAGGTTGAACTCCATCTCCCACTTCTCAGCCCACTTCTGAATCCTATCAATGTCTCTCTGCAATCTTCGACAATCCTCTACACTATCCACAACACCATCAACCTTTGTGTCATCTGCAAACTTGCCAACCCACCCTTCTACCCCCGCATCCAGGTCGTTAATAAAAATCACAAGACGTAGAGGTCCCAGAACAGATCCTTGTGGGACACCACTAGTCACAACTCTGCAGTCCGAATTTACTCCCTCCACCACAACCCTCTGCCTTCTGCAGGCAAGCTAATTCTGAATCCACCTGGCCAAACTTCCCTGGATCCCATGTCTTCTGACTTTTTGAATAAGCCTACCGTGTGGAACCTTGTCAAATGCCTTACTAAAATCCATGTAGATTACATTCACTGCACTACCCTCATCTATATACCTGGTCACTTCCTCAAAGAACTCTATCAGGCTTGTGAGACACGATCTGCCCTTCACAAAGCCATACTGACTGTCCCTGATCAGACCATGATTCTCTAAATGCCTATAGATCCTATCTCTAAGAATCTTTTCCAACAGATTTCCCACCACAGACATATGGCTCACCAGTCTATAATTACCCGGACTATCCCTGCTACCTTTCTTGAACAAGGGGACAAGATTCGCCTCCCTCCAATACTCCGGTACTATTCCCGTAGACGAGGACATAAAGATCCTAGCCAGAGGCTCAGCAATCTCTTCCCTCGCTTCGTGGAGCAGCCTGGGGAATATTCCGTCAGGCCCCAGGGACTTATCCGGCCTAATGTATTTTAATAACTCCAACACCTCCTCTCCCTTAATATCAACATGCTCCAGAACATCAACCACACTCATATTGTCCTCACCTTCATCAAGTTCCCTCTCCTTGAGGACCTCGCTCACTTTGACAGCTTCCAGGCACATCTTCCCACCTTTACTCTAATAGATCCTACATTCACTCCTGTCATCCTTTTGTTCTTCACATAATTGAAGAATACCTTGGGGTTTTCCTTTACCCTAATCGCCAAGGCCTTCTCATGCCCCCTTCTTGCTCTCCTCAGCCCCTTCTTAAGCTCCTCTCTTGCTACCCTATATTCCTCAATAGACCCATCTGATCCTTGCTTCCTAAACCTCATGTATGCTGCCTTCTTCCACCTGACTAGAATCTCCACCTCACTTGTCACCCATGGTTCCTTCACCCTACCATTCTTTATCTTCCTCACCAGGACAAATTTATCCCTAACATCCTACATTATAAAAACAATTAAATGATTATTGTTTTTAAAGAAAACTTTGCAATTACGTATTGTGTGTTATCTGGTCACTGTTAACTTCTACCAAATTGAGCTTGTAAGTGAGAACATGTTGACAAAGTTCAGCTTCAATCAGTCAATCATGATAAAATGAAGCCATAAAATCATCTAAAAGTCCAAACTTGATATCTGAAACTTATGCACAGAGACCCAAGGAACAGTCTAAGTAAAATAGTACCAAACACATAGATTCTCACACAGTTAAAATAAAAGAATTGAACAAAAAAAAGATTAACAATGAATAATAAATATTAGTCAAACCAGAGATCTATGAATCACGCCATACTTTACTCCATCAACGTGCCATATCTAGATGTCACCAACAATGCTAATAATATGAATACAGTAACAATAACACTAAAGCACAATTCATATTAATTTTTCTGACACACAGTTCCATTAAAAGCAAATTATTTTTCAGAGACTAACAAAATTCAAAGGAAAAACAAACATGAAAGATGGTAATTGAAGTGACCTGGATACACTTGTACATGATTCCCTGAAAGTTAACATGCAAGATCCAAGGATACAGTTGTCTTTTATTGCAAGAGAAATTAGTTTAAATGAGAAACCCTGTTCCAGTTGGATGCATGGAAGATTGTGTACAGATCAGATCAGTTAGACTGACATAAGCTGCAAATGAATGCTGGAAAAATCAAACATCAGAATCAGATTTAATATGTCATGAAATTTGTTAATATTACAATAGTGGACTTTTGAAAAGGAATCATGTTTGACAAATGTGTTGCAATTTTTTGATTTTCTAACTGGCAGAATAGACAGGAGAAAGCCATTGTACATTGAAAGTTTGGAACTTCAGAAAGGCTTCGATAGAGTGCCATGTAGACAATATAAAACAATTTTAGAGCATCCATAATTGAGGATGATATACAGTAATATAAATTCAGATATATCAAACAGGTTAGCAGTGATTATATGTACGTTTGTATATAAGTGTGGAAATATAAAAACCAAGCTTCTTCAAGCATAGGGGGTAAATGGATACAGTCTTACAGTGATGGGTAAATGAAATCAGTTCAGCTTGTGGTGTTGAGTAGTGATGGAGAGAGAGAGGTATGGTGGTTGTCCGAGTAAGCCAATGCCATCAATTCTTCCCGCTGTCCTCCGAAACTTCCAAGTTAGCCAAACTTGACCAACTTAAGAGCACCGTCTTCAAGTGATAATCTACCAACTCAGGCAAAGGTTAGACACACTGGTGGACTCCACAGAGTCACTCTTTCACGCACTAATAATCACAGATCGATACCTCACAATCGATCCTCAGTCCCACACTCGTGGGCAACTAAACAGGATAGTGGTAACTTCACACCTTAGTGCATTTGCATGTCCTGTGAAACAAGCAATTACGCTGGTTTAAATACTGTTGTGCTGAACACCAGCTGTCTATCAAGTAGCTCCTCCCTTCTCTCTCTGTAGGAACTCAGAAGCTGGCAGTGTCCTTGCAGAAATCCCAAACAAACTGTGAGCAGTCTTCGCCCCTCTCTCTCTCTCGGTAAGAAGCTGTTTGTGCTGTACAGCTGCACGCACGCACACACACACACACTCTCTCTCTTGCTCTTTTCTCTCTTTTTAAAGGCACAGTCCATAATGAACAACTCAGGATATCGTCACAAAGAATAAATAAAACTAATTCACTTCAGGAAGTTGTGACCAGTGAAATTCCAGTTGTTTATGCTGGGACTTATCTCCTCACAATCTGCATCAATCATTTGATGAGATAGGTCTCCCACCTCTCATCCTCCATCTCTCCAAGGAGAAAAGGCCGAGTTCATTCAACCTATTCTCATAGGCATGCTCCTCAATCCAGGCAACATCCTTGTAAATCTCCTCTGCACCCTTTCTATAGTTTCCACATCCTTCCTGTAGTGAGGCAACCAAAACTGAGCATAGTACTCCAAGTGGGGTCTGACCAGGGTCCTATATAGCTCCAACATTACCTCTCAGCTCTTAAACTCAATCCCACGATTGATGAAGGCCAATGCACCATATACCTTCTTAACCACAGAGTCAACCTGCGCAGCAGTTTTGAGTGTCAACTCCAAGAACCCTCTAATCCTCCACACTGCCAAGAGTCTTACCATTAATACTATATTCTGTCATCATATTTGACCTACTAAAATAAACCACCTCACACTTATCTGGGTTGAACTCCATCTGCCACTTCTCAGCAGTTTTGCATCTCATCAATGTCCTACTGTAACCTCTGACACCCCTCTACACTATCCACAACACCCCCAACCTTTGTATCATCAGCAAATTTACTAACCCATCCCTCCACTTCCTCATCCAGGTCATTTATAAAAATCACCAAGAGTAGGAGTCCCTGAACAGATCCCTGAGGCACAAAACTGGTCACGGACCTCTACGCAGAATATGGCCTGTCTACAATCACTCTTTGCCTTCTGTGGGCAAGCCAGTTCTGGATCCACAAAGCAACGTCCCCTTGGATCCCATGCCTCCTTACTTTTTCAATAAGCCTTGCATGGGGTATATTGTCAAATGCCTTGCTGAAATCTATATACACTACATCTACTGCTCTACCTTCATCAATGTGTTTAGTCAAAAAATTCAATCAGGCTCGTAAGGCACAATCTGCCTTTGACAAAGCCATGCTGACTATTCCTAACCATATTATTAAGTCCCGGAGAATTATCCAACTTGATGCTTTCCCAAACCTCCATCACAGCCTCTTTCTTAATGTCTTTCTGCTCACACTTTTCAATCCGCTCTAAGTCATCCCGACAATCGCAAAGATCCTTTTCCGTAATGAATACTGAAGCAAAATATTAAGTACTTCTGCTATCTCTTCCAGTTCCATACACACTTTTCCACTGTCACACTTGCTTGGTCCTATTCTCTCACATCTTATCCGCTTGCTCTTTACATACTTGTAGAATGCCTTGAGGTTTTCCTTAATCCTGCTCGCCAAGGCCTTCTCATGACCCCTTCTGGCTCTCCAAATTTTATTCTTAAACTCCTTCCTGTTAGTCTTATAATCTTCTTTGAACCTTTCGTAAGCTTTTCTTTTCTTCTTGACAGATTTTCAACACCCTTGTACACCACGGTTCCTGTACCCATCCTTTCCGTCTCATTGGAACATACCTATGCAGAACATCACAGAAACATCTCCTGAACATTTACCACATTTCTGCTGTACATTTCCATGAGAACATCTGTTCCCAATTTATGCTTCCAAATTCTTGCCTGATAGCTTCATATTTCTCCTTACTCCAATTAAACGCTTTCCTAACTTGTTTGTTCCTATCCCTCTCCAATGCTATGGTAAACAAGATAGAATTGTGATCACTATCTCCAAAATGCTCTCCAACTGAGAGATCTGACACCTGACCAGGTTCATTTTCCAATACCAGATCAAGTATAGCCTCTCCTCTTGTAGGCTTGTCTACATATTGCATCAGGAAACCTTCCTGAACACACCTAACAAACTCCACCCCATCTAAACTCCTAAGTCTAGTGAGACGCCAATCAATGTTTGGGGATTTTAAATCTCCCACCACGACAACAATGTTATTGTTACACCTTCCCAGAATCTGTCTCCCTATCTGCTCCTCGATGTCCTTGTTACTATTGAGTGGTCTATAAAAAACACCAAGTAGAGTTATTGACCGCTTCCTGTTTCTAACTTCCACCCACAGAGACTCAGCAGACAATCCCTCCATGACTTCCTCCTTTTCTGAAGCCTGACACTATCTCTGATCAGCAGTGCCATGCCCCCACCTCTTTTGCCTCCCTCCCTGTCCTTTCTGAAACATCTGAAGCCTGGCACTCCAAGTTGAATTTAAGAGCAGGGAGGTTATGCTGTAACTGTACTGGTAAGGCCGCACCTGGGGTACCACATGCAGTTCTGATCTCCTTCTTAGAGGAAGGATATACTGGGCTTTGGAGGCAGTTCACCAGATTGATTCCAGAGATGAGGACTATGACGAGAGATTGAGTTACCTGGGACTGTACTCACTGGATTTCAGAAGAATTAGAGGAGATCTTATTGAAATATAAAAAAATTATGAAAGGGATAGATAAGATAGAGGCAGGAAAGTTCTTTCCACTGACAGGTGAGACTAGAACTAGGGGATATAGCCTCAAGATTCAGGGGGAGTAGATTTAGGACGGAGATGAGGAGGAACTGCTTTTCCCAGAGGGTGGTGAATCTGCGGAATTCTATACCCAATGAAGCAGTGGAGGCTACCTCAGTAAATATATTTAAGACAAGGTTGGATTGATTTTTGCATAGTAGGGGAATTAAGGGTTTTGGGAAAAAGGCAGGTACGTGGAGATGAGTCCATGGCCAAATCAGCCATGATCTTATTCAATGGTGGAGCAGGCTCAATGAGCCAGATGGCCTACTCCTGCTCCTATTTATTATGTTATGTTCCAAGTAGACAAACACAGTCTGCCTAAACTAATAATACACAAACAATTGTACTTTTCATGTCTTTATTGAACATATTATTTAATCATTCACAAACCAGGCTGAAAAGTATGTGAAGCCACATATTTAATAACTGGTAGAACTTCCTTTAGCAGCAATAACCTCCACCAAACATTTTCTGTAGCTGCTGATCAGCCTTGCACAACAGCGGGAGCAATTTTAGACTATTCCTCCATACAAAACTTTTAGTTCATCAGTATTTACCACAGCATCTCAATTCGGTTAACGTCTCGACACTGACATGGACATTCCAAAACACAAATTTTCTTCTTTATGAACCACTCTGTCGTTGAATTACTCTTGTGTTTCGGATCAATGTCTTGTTGCATCATCCAACTTCTATTAAGCTTCATGTTACGGACCACTTCCCTGACATTCTCCTGTAAAATGCCTTGATACAATTTTGAATTTATTGTTCCCTCAACAATAGCAAGCTGTCCAGGCCCTGAGGCAGTGAAGCACCCCCAATTCATGGTGCGCCTTCCACTATGCTTCACAGTTCGGATGAAGTTTTGGTGTTGGCATGCAGTGTCCTTTTACCTCCAAACATTCTGCCAGAAAGTTCAACTTTGGTTTCATCTCTCCACATAACAATGTCCCAGAGCATTGTAGAACATGCAAGGACTCTTTTGCAAACTTGAGACATGCAACAATATTTTATTTTCTGGAGAGCAGTATTTCCTCTGTGGTGTCCTTCCATGAACAACATTCTTAAAGTGAACAGAGACTTTAGCATTAGGGTCTGCAGGTCTTTTGCTGTTACCCTAGGATTCTTTTTCACCAATTCAGTAAAGCATGTGGTGCGCTTTGTGTGATCTTGGCAAGGCGCCACTCCTAGTGAGAGTAGCAACAGTACTGAATTTCCACTTGTAGACAATTTCTCTTACTGTGAACTGATGAACACTCAGGTATTTAGAAATGCTTTTCTAGCCTTTTCCAGCTTCGTGCATCTCTACAATTCTTCTTCCAAGGTCCTCTGAAAAGTTGTTTTGATCAAGACATGGTCTACATAAACAGATCTTTCTTGAGATATTTGTCAGTAATCTGACTTTGTCTTTTTTCTTCATAGGGCAGGGTACCTCTACAACCCACACCTCCAATCACGTCTCATTGATTGGAACACCTGAGTCCAAATAACTGTTGTACGAGGCATTACCCCAAAGGTTCACATACTCTTTGAACCTCGGCTGTGATTGTTTTAATGGTATACTCGGTATTGACGAGAAGTACAATTGTTTGTGTATTATTAGTTTAGGCAATTTGTGTTTGTCTATTATTGTGACTTAGATGAAGATCAGACCATACTTTATGAGTTATTAATGTAGAAAACAGGGTAATTGCAAAGGGTTCACAAACCTTTTCTTGCAACTGTATCTGCCTCAGCTACCAGTCCTGGCAAACATCCCTGGTATACCTTCCTCCACTCACTTTAAAAGCTTGTCCTCTCTTATCAGCCATTGTCCCCCTTGGAAAAGGGCACTGGATGTCCACCCTATCTATGACGGATCTGATACTCTGGTTTAAAGGTAACAGAGATGAGACAGGAAATTATCGGCCACTAAGCCCAACAATAGCAGTAGAGAAATTAATAGAAAAGATACCTAGCAACACGATATTTTTGTGATTTATAGAAACATAAGACTTATTAGACACAATGATAAGGTCCTTTCAATTCTGATGGAGCTTTTGAGGAGGTAGCTACGATTAATGAGGAGGATGGTGGATGTTGGCTACATGAACTTTGGTAAAGCATTTAACAAGCTCCCCTATGGTAGGCTAATCCAGCCGACAAGGTAATGGTAAAGTATCCATGAACAGAGGTACCTAACCAGAGCATTGCTGATCATTTGAATTAAAATACCCCTGGTCTGATGAATAAATTTACAGAAGTCATGAAATGTGATGGTTTTGTGATTTGTATAGACTGGTGGTGCAGAATCAAATGATCCACTAGCTTCATGTTTCAGTGCTCCACAGAAGTCATCTCAGAATAAGAATCAGTTTTACTATCATAAACATATGTCATGAAATTTGCTGTTTTGTGACACCATTACATTAGAACACAACTTTAAAAATTATAAATTACAATAAAAATATAAAAATTATATTAAATAAGTAGCACAAGAGATCAAAAAATAGTGCAATAGTGTTAATGGGTTCGCAGGTGTTCAGCAAAACGATCTCCCAGTCTGCGTCTGTCCGCTAGAGAAAGCAGGATCTCCCAGTGGCCACACATTTTAATTCCACATCCCATTCTCATTCTGATATGTCTATCCACGGCCTCCTCTACTGTAAACATGAAGCCACACTCAGGTTGGAGGAACAACACCTTATATTCCGAGATCGGGCAGCATCAGTCAGAAACGATGATTCAACGTTTCAGGCCGGATCTTTTACAGTCGACGTTTCTGGCCAGATCTTTAGCTTTGATCTTTTACAGCATCTGCAGATTATTTTGTGTTTACCTTATATTCCATCTGGGTAGCCTCCAACCTGATGGCATGAACATTGACTTCTCAAACTTCCGCTAATACCCCACCTCCCCTCGTACCCCATCCGTTATTTATTTATATACACACACATTTTTTCTCTCTCTCCTTTTCCTCCCTCTGTCCCTCTCACTATACCCCTTGACCATACTCTGGGTTTTCCCCCCCTCCCCCTTTTCTTTCTCCCTGGGCCTCCTGTCCCATGATCCTCTCATATCCCTTTTGCCAATCAACTGTCCAGCTATTGGCTCCATCCCTCCCCCTCCTGTCTTCTCCTATCATTTTGGATCTCTCCCTCCCCCTCCCACTTTCAAATCTCTTTTTCGCTCTTCTTTCAGTTAGTCCTGACGAAGGGTCTCAGCCCAAAACGTCGACTGTACCTCTTCCTAGAGATGCTGCCTGGCCTGCTGCATTCACCAGCAACTTTGATGTGTGTTGCTTGAATTTCCAGCATCTACAGAATTCCTCGTGTTTGAGGAATCTATCAAGTTCTGTTTTACAGTCTTGGCCTCCACAGCAACAAAATCCACAGATTCACTACTCTCTGGCTAAAGAAATTCCTCCTCAGCTCTGTTTTAAAAGGATGCCCCTCTATTCTGAGGCTGTCTCCTCTGGTCTTAGACCTCCCATAATAGGAAACATCCTCTCCACATGCACTCCATCAAGGCCTTTTACAATTCAATAGGTTTCAATTAGGTCACCCCTCATTCTTCTGAATTCTAATCAATACAGGCCCAGAGCCATCAAACACTCTTCATACAACAAGCCATTCAACCCTGGAATCACTTTCGTGAACCTCCTTTGAACCCTCTCCAGTTTCAGCACATCTATTCTAAGATAAAGATGGTGTCTGAGCTGTGCTTAGCCACTCATTCATGGGCAAAGAGCACAGCAACGTGTGAAGCACACATCCTTGAGGTGCACCAGCGTTTAATATCAGTGACAACGAGATGTTGTTTCTGACCTGCATTGACCATTGTTTCCCGTTGAGGAATTCACAAACTGGAATGAAGCCCTAAGGGACAGGATAAAGAAGCCTGCACTTACTCAGTAGAGCTCCCAAGCAGAAAAGTGCTTCCAAAAAATTTGTTTCCTCAGTACAACTCCAACATTGCCACACTTTTTTGGTGCTGTTCCTTGCAAAGTGCTCCAATAATACGTGTTCCCTCAGTATGATCTGAACACTGCAGCATTTCTTGGGGCTGTTCCTTGTCAAGTGCAAAGCACCCACAGTCCTCTCTTCAACCACTCAGGTGTTCCTTTATTCCTGGTTCTCCAAGGATCATCAGCCTGTCGTGGTGAAGAGGCTTGTGAGTTCCTGAGATCCCAAGAGTGATGCCATGTGGAGTTTATCCATCGAACACTTTGCTCCTGGTCAGGTCATCCATGGCGGTAAGGTCAAGAGGAAAGTTCCAGATAAACAGCAATTCAACCACAACCTCAACGGTGGAACTGGCAATAGATGATGGCATCACAACAGCAGTGAATGTGGAGGAAGGCTGCAGCAGTGAAGGGCCCCTCAATCATCCAGCATTCCATTTATCAGAAGCACTGCTTACACAGGGTCCTTAGTATTATTAAGGATCACACCCATCCATCCAGTATCCTCTCTGACTTTCTACCATCAACAGGAGATCTGATACATAAAAACAAGAATGGTCAAGATGGGAACCAGTTTCTTCCCGCAGACCATTAGACTTCTGAACACCCTACTGCATCACCTTCAAAGTGTCACTGGTTAAATGTACCTTACAATAACCATATAACAATTACAGCACGGAAACAGGCCATCTTGGCCCTTCTAGTCCATGCCAAACTCTTACTCACCTAGTCCCACCAACCTGCACTCAGCCCATAACCCTCCATTCCTTTCCTGTCCATATAGCTGTCCAATTTAACTTTAAATGACAACATCGAACCTGCCTCAACCACTTCTGCTGGAAGCTCTTCCACACAGCTACCACTCTCTGAGTAAAGAAGTTCCCCCTCATGTTACCCCTAAACTTTTGCCCCCTCTCAACTCATGTCCTCTTGCTTGAATCTCCCCAACTCTCAATGGAAAAAGCCTATCCACATCAACTCTATCTATCCCCCCTCATAATTTTAAATACTTCTATCAAGTCCCCCCTCAACCTTCTACGTTCCAAAGAATAAAGACCTAACTTGCTCAACCTTTCTCTGTAACTTAGGTGATGAAACCTAGGTAACATTCTAGTAAATCTTCTCTGTAATCTCTCTATTTTGTTGACATCTTTCCTACAACTCAGTGACCAAAACTGTACACAATACTCCAAATTTGGCCTCACCAATGCCTTGTACAATTTCAACATTACATCCCAACTCCTATACTCAATGCTCTGATTTATAAAGGGCAGAATACCAAAAGCTTTCTTCACCACCCTATCCACATCAGATTCCACGTTCAGGGAACTATGCACCATTATTCCTAGATCCCTCTGTTCTACAGCATTCTTCAATGCCCTACCATTTACCATGTATTTACCATGTCCTATTTTGATTAGTCCTACCAAAATGTAGCACCTCACATTTATCAGCATTAAACTCCATCTGCCATCTTTCAGCCCACTCTTCTAACTGGCCTCAATCTCTCTGCAAGCTTTGAAAACCTACTTCATTATCATTCACAACTCCGCCTATCTTAGTATCATCTGCATACTTACTCATCCAATTTACCATCCCCTCATCCAGATCATTAATGTATATGACAAATAACATTGGACCCAGTACAGATCCCTGAGGCACACCACTAGTCACCGGCCTATCTGACATCTCCCATCCGGCCACTGCTGAATCCATTTTACTACTTCAATATTAATACCTAATGATCGAACCTTCCTAACCAACCAACCTTCCGTGTGGGATCTTATATGGCCTTACTGAAGTCCATATAAACAACATCCACCGCTTTACCCTCGTCAACTTTCCTAGTCTTGCAAGACCATGGATCTGAGCCTGGAAAGTCTTCAGGGCGCAGGCCTGGACAAGGTTGTATGGAAGACCAGCAGTTGCCCATGCTGCAAGTCTTCCCTCTCCACGACACCAATGTTGTCCAAGGGAAGGGCATTAGGACCCATACAGCTTGACCAGTGTCGTCGCAGAGCAATGTGTTTTGAAGTGCCTTGCTCAAGTTGCCTCGGCTAGGACTTGAACTCACGACCTTCAGGTCGCCAGTCCAATGCCTTAACCACTTGGCCACGTGCCCACACTTTCCTAGTAACCTCTTCAAAAAATTCAATAAGATTTGTCAAACATGACCTTCCACGCACAAATCCATGTTGACTGTTCCTAATCAGACCCTGTCTATCCAGATAATTATATATACCATCTCTAAGAATATTTTCCATCAATTTACCTACCACTGAAATCTAATGCAGAGAGTGTTTCTGCCGAGAGTGCTTGCGTGAGATTTCCGCTACGGAGAACAGTGCGGCAATGAATGTAGAAAAGTATTTCTACTTTATATAGGCAGTGTATTTATCGTATCATTCCTGCTTTTACTATATATTACTGTTATTTTAGGTTTTGTGTGTTATTTAGCATGATTTGGTAGGTTATTTTTTGGGTCTGCAAACACCCACAAATTTTTCCCATATAAATAAATGGTAATTGCTTCTTCACCTTACGACATTCCAGCTTATGAACCATTTCATAGGAACGCTCTACATTCGGATGGCGGGGGAAACCTTTAACACTGGAAACACTCAGTTTTGATGAAAGTTTTTCAAATTGGAACGTTAACTGTTCCTGTCAGCAACTGCTGCCTTGGAGAGCATTTCCAGCATTTTCTGCTGCTTTTTTAATACTACGGGCGTGGTCTGCAGTTTAAGGGCAATGTTGAAGAGGATCTGCAGAGAATGGCAGTATTGTGGACGCAGTGCACTTCTGGAGTGCACTGAAGGAAGAATGCATGGTCAGTGAACTAGTGGTAGTGGTGTGATCGCTCAAGGCAAGTATAGTGTTCTCCCAAAGAATTTTATATTGGTCGGTCTGCAGAATGATATGGGGAAATCTCACTATTTTTCCCCCTTTGCCACTTGCTGATCACAATGGGATTTGATCCGGGATATGTGTATATGTATGTATATATACATACATACATACATATATATATATATATATATATATACACACACACATATATATATACACACACACACATATATATATCCTATGTAACTATACAAGACGTAGAAACAAGACAATGTTTCTCCGAATCAGGGTGTAAAGCATAGTTATACACATAACACGCACCACACGATAAGTTATGAAGGCACAGATAAAACCTGCAGATGAATCACACATAAATAACAAAACTAAAGTTCATAAATTATTTCGGATTTTTTTCTTAAAGAGGTGTTGGGTGCGTCCCGGCTACCGCTGCATTCTCCGCGGCAATGTATCAGTCCGCGGCCCAGGGGTTGGGGTGGTGGGATACTGGGGTGTCATATCATCGTCATCTATTTCCATCAGGGCAGGCAGGTCATCTTCTTCTATGTCTGCCTGCCTCGATGTCGAAGGTCGAGGTACGTCGTCTGCTGTGGCTGATGTGGAAGGCTTGAAAAACGACAGTATGTTTGATTGCTAGCCTCATGCATTTTTCTATCATACAGTTCTTAGTAAGCACTCAAACCATCTTGCAAATATGCCCTAAACTGACGTACCCTTTCAAAATTAAAGTCGTACTTTTCTGCAATTATTGCAGCGAAAATCTCACACAGTTGCTACACATTTTAATTCCACATTCCATTAGACCCGACGCAGACTGGGAGACCGCTTTGCTGAACACCTACGTTCTGTCCGCCAGAGAAAGCAGGATCTCCCAGTGGCCACACATTTTAATTCCACATCCAATTCCCATTCTGCCATGTCTATCCACGGCCTCCTCTACTGTAAAGATGAAGCCACACTCAGGTTGGAGGAACAACACCTTATATTCCGTCTGGGTAGCCTCCAACCTGATAGCATGAACATCAACTTCTCTAACTTCCGCTAATGCCCCACCTCCCCCTCGTACCCCATCCATTATTTATTTTTATACACACATTCTTTCTCTCACTCTCCTTTTTCTCCCTCTGTCCCTCTGACTATACCCCTTGCCCATCCTCTGGGGTTCCCCCCCCTTTGTCTTTCTCCCTGGGCCTCCTGTCCCATGATCCTCTCATATCTCCTTTGCCAATCACCTGTCCAGCTCTTGGCTCCATCCCTCCCCCTCCTGTCTTCTCCTATCATTTTGGATCTCCCCCTCCCCCTCCCATTTTCAAATCTCTTACTAACTCTTCCTTCAGTTAGTCCTGACGAAGGGTCTCGACCTGAAACGTCGACTGTACCTCTTCCTAGAGATGCTGCCTGGCCTGCTGCGTTCACCAGCAACTTTGATGTGTGTTGCTTGAATTTCCAGCATCTGCAGAATTCCTGTTGTTCACAGTTGCTTCACGTTCAGTTTCTGGGCGACTTCAATTTCTGTCCATTTGCTACTGCATTCGGTTTTGATTGTTATCCTTTCCTCTTCCAATTGCATCAGCTCTTCATTTATCAGTTCTTGGTCATGGGATGCCAAAATCTCTTCATTATCTTCATCAACTTCCACAAGACAAACTCACTTTGTCCTTACTTCGTTCACCACGATCGAAACGCTTAATTATGTCTAGTTTTACGCTAAGTGTAACACCCTTACGAGCTCTTTTAGGCTTTTCTGATACCTTAGAACTCATCTTGCTAACGAATGCTCCCAGGCCCGTCTTTAAGCAATGCCGGCTAGAATGCAGTTCTGGGGCAGGAGGTTGGCTGCTCAGGGCACGCGCTGCCTTTTTCTCTTAACAACGAATGTTAGCAAAAACAGGGAACTAATGTAGGTCTTTCGTAACAGCAAGGTTTCGTAAAGCGAACGTTCAAAAAGCGGGGGACACCTGTATCTGTTTTCAGATGTCGAGCATCTGCAGTTATCCCTCATTACTGTTCAGATAATAGTGCTTGTCTTTTCCTGTTGATCCTTAAAAAACAACCATCAGACATTTATTTGCAAGGCATCTAACTTTTTGTGTCATTTGTTGATAACATGGAAAGGTATTGAGTAATGTGGAAAGGTTTGACAAATACCAATAACCAGAGCAATCACAGCTCCACACTCACACTCTACGTTACACACTCACCTGGCTATGTTACCTGCTGAAGAAACTACTGAATTCTGGGATAAAGAAGCCACTCGGCTCATCCCTTGGCCATCAATCCCCAGGTCATACACCTAAAACCAGACAGACATATCAGTACCAATCAAAAGGATGACTAGACTCATCAGTCAAACGTGCACACAGGGATACTTTCCACTCTGCGTGGTTAGACTGTGGCTCCCCAAAGTGGGTAGGATACATCTAAGTTCATTGGCCTATGGGGCCTGTCTTTACCTCTCCCTCATACTTTCACAAGGATCAAAAATCAAGCAATGAATGGAAATCATCCTCTCCGACTGGAGGCCTGTGACCAGTGGAGCAACGCAGGGATCAGTGCTGGGTCCTTCATTGGCTGTCATCTATATCAATGATCTGGACGGCAATGTGATTAACTGGATCAGCAAATTTGCTGACGACACCAAGATTGGGGGTGTTGTGGACAGTGAGGAAAGCTATCAAGACTTGCAGAGGGATCTGCATCAACTGCAAAACTGTGGTGAAAATGGCAGATGGAATTTAATGCAGAAAAGTGCGAGGTTTTGCATTTCGATTGGACCAGTCAGGTCTTACACAGTGAATGGTCGGGCAAAAGATACATAATTCGTTGAAAGTGGTGTCACAAGCAGATGGGTTATAAAGAAATCTTTTGGCACATTGACCTTCACAAATTAATGTAAAGAAAACAGAAAATGGGATGTTATGTTGAAGTTATACAAGACATTGGTGAGGCCTAATTTGAAGTATTATGTGCAGTTTTGGTCACCTACCTCAAGAACAATGTATAGACAGATACTTTATTGATTGCAAAGGAAATTACAGTGTGACAGTAGTATTACAAGTGCACAGGTAATCAAATATTGGAAGAGAAGTAAGAAAGAATTTTTAAAATCTGTTATCTCAAAGAGTCTTAACAGGAGGGGATCATCTCTCCATCTGCTATAGGCTGACTCATTATAGAGCCTAATCGCTGAGGGTAAGAATGACCTCATATAGCGCACTTTGGAGCAGCGCAGTTGTCTTAGCCTATTACTACAAGTGCTCCTCTGTTCAGCCAAGGAGGCATGCAGAGGGTGAGAAACATTGATCAGAATTGCCAGGATTTTCCAGAGGGTCCTTTGTTCTACTACAGCCTCCAGTGAGTTCAGTTTGACTCCTCTAACAGAGCCAGCCTTTCTAATCAGTTTATTGAGCTTGTTCGCGTCACTCGTGTTGATGCCATTGCCCCAGCACGCCACCACATAGAATACTGTACTGACAACAACCGACTGGTAGAACTTATGAAGGAGAGGCCTGCATATTCCAAAGGACCACAGTCTCCTCAGGAAGTAGAAGCAACTCTGGCCCTTCTTGTACACAGCCTCTGTGTTGGTGCTCCACTCAAGTCTATGATCCAAGTGCATCCCCAGATACCTATAGGTCCTCACCATCAACAGTAACAGGGAGCAGTGCAGGCTTAGTCTTCCTAAAGTCCATCACCATCTCCTTTGTCTTACTGATGTTGAGCGATAGATGATTCAGCTTGCACCATTTGACAAAGTCCTCCACCAGGCACCTGTATTCATCCTCCCATCCTCCCTTTATAGACCCAACTATTGCTGAGTCATCAGAAAATTTCTGCAGATAAGATGAATCATGGTTCTATCAAAGGTCCAAGGTATACAGCATATACATGAAAAGAACTACTGCAGTCCCCTGTGAGGCCCCAGTGCTGCTTATAGTCAAGTGTATAATGGCGCCGGTATCTGGCAACTCTGTGCATGCTCTCCCGAGCAAACTGCCCTCTACGCTATCCTATACCAGAGAAACCCTTCTGAACCTGCAATCTGCTACATCTAGCAAGATCAACAACACCCTGGCGAAGCTACTGACCCAGCTGGAGATCACCGCGCGAGAATTGCTTCTTCAACTCCGGACCACACCTGGACCCGACCAACGAGGCCTTCCAAGCTCCCGGAGACTCGCGGCCTGCTACCGTGCCGGAGCGCTTGGAGACGAGGCCCATTCCGACCAGCACCTCTCCAGAGCAGACGACAACACAGAAGTGACGTCACTGACTTCAAGGTGCCCCAGTCGCTTCCCCGAAGTGACCACCATAAACCCCCATTGGTGGCCATCCACAGCTGCCAGAAGGGAGGCCTCCACCACCGACCTCGGAAATCGAACCCGAAGCTCGGCTGGAGCGGAGGCCACCGCAACCAGGACTCAGCTCACGGACTTGTTTCGGCCAGGAGCCCGACCCTCCGGGATTAAGTGTCGATTTCGGGGCCCGACCTAATCGACAGCCCGGGCCCCCAGCAGCTGGAAGTGGCAGCAGAGCTTCCCCCATCACTCGGCCCAACCCGGAGCACCCGACGACACGACCCGCCGATCGATCCCCGCGGGACACATCCACCAACCTTAAAGAGCTGCCAACAACACACTGCATCAATGGAAACCTGGAAAGATGCACTATTTACCGAGGAAGCGTGTGGAAAAGAGCTGGGCTGCTGGTCAGATTGAAGCTGAGGGGCTCCAGGGTCCTTATGCCCACCATCCTGCGAGCTAATGTGCAAGCCATAGAGAACAAGGTGGATGATCTTAAAGGGAGACTCACCTACTGCAGGGAGATGCAGAACTGCTGTGTTTTCTGTTTCACTGAGACCTGGCTCTACCCTGCCACCCTCGACTGTGCCATCCGACCAGAGAGATTTTCAATCCATCAGATGGACTGCACGGCGTCTTTGGGCAAGACGAGGGGAGGTGGTGTCTGCCTACTGATCAACACCGCGTGGCGCTCAGACACAGTGGCACTGACAACCTCCTGCAGTGCGGACCTGGAACACCTGTTGACGAAGTGTCATCCCTACTATCTGCCACGGGAATTCACCTCGGTCATACTGACAGCGGTCTACATTCCACCCCCCCCCACCCCCAAGGCGGACATGAAGTGTGCTCTGAACATACTGTATGCCAACAACAGTGAACTTGAGACCAGGTATCCCGAGGCTTTACTCATTATAGCCAGGGACTTTAACCAGGCCAGCCTCAGAAAGGCGCTGCTAAAGTTATACCAACATGTCTCCTGCCCCACTAGAGGCCCGAATATACTTGACCACTGCTACACAGCAGTCAAGGATGCTTACCGTTCCATCCCACAACCTCACTTCGGAAAATCGGACCATCAGGCCGTACTCCTCCTCCCGGCTTACAAACAGAAACTGAAGTGGGAGGTCATGATGTCAAAAGTGGTGTTGCGTTGGACAGAGGAAACAAATGAGGTCCTCCATGACTGCTTTGAATCGGTGGACTGGTTAGTATTCAAGGATTCGCCAGCTAACCTCGATGAGTATGCCTCAGCTATCACGGACTTTATCTGGAAATGCATTGAGGACTGTGTGTCTCGCAAGACGATCTGGGTTTTCCCTAACTGAAAACCTTGGATGAATTATGAGGTCAAGTCCCTTTTGAAGGCTAGAGCTGCAGTTTTTAGTTCCGGGGATACTAGTCGCTACAAGGAATCCAGGCGTGAACTCCGGAAAGCCATTAAGGGCGCCAAGAGGCAATATCGAGCCAAGTTGGAAGCCCAGGCTATCCAGAGGGATGCCGGTAGACTATGGCAGGGTCTAATTGAGATCACTGGACGCAAAGAAAAGGCTCGGAATATCAATAATTGTGGCGCTTCTCTTCCTGACAAACCTAACGTATTCTATGCAAGATTCGAACAGAAGAGGAGCATCCCACTCCCTCCGGATGAACCGGACCTGGTGGCATCCAGATTCATCATCACCGAGGAGGACGTTAGAAGGACCTTCCTGAAGATAAATCCAAGGAAGGCGACGGGCCCAGATGGCGTCCCGGGACGGGTTGGCCGGGCCTGTGCAAGCGATCTAGCTGGAGTGTTTGCTGACATCTTCAACTGCTCCTTGCTTCAGTCTAAGATCCCCTCATGTTTTAAGAAGGCAATGATATTCTCAGTGCTGAAGAAGAGCAAGGTGGCATGCCTGAGTGACTATCGACCTGTGGCTCTGACATCAATTGCTATGAAGTGCTTCGAGCGACTGCTTATGGCACACATCAACTACAGCCTACCGGTCAACCTCAACGCTTTGTAATTCGCCTACCGGAGCAACAGGTCAACGGCAGATTCCATCTCTCCGGCCCTACATTCCTCCTTAGAACACCTGGAGAATAAAGACGCATATGTAAGGCTCCTTTACATTGACTACCGCTCTGCCTTTAACACCATCATTCCAAATAAACTGATTCCTAAGCTCCAGAACCTGGGCCTTAGCACTCACATCTGCAGCTGGATTTTCAACTTCCTCACAGACAGGAGCCAGGCTGTAAAAATAGGGGACAAGCTCTCCTCTACAATCACTCTGAGCACCGGCGCCCCACAAGGCTGTGTACTCAGCCCCCTGCTGTACTCACTGTACACCCATGATTGTGCAGCCAAGTTTCCATCAAACTCAATATACAAGTTTGCTGTTGACACCACAATTGTAGGCCGTATCTCGGGTAGTGATGAGTTTGAGTACAGAGAGGAAATTAAGAACCTGGTGGCATGATGCAAAGACAATAACCTATCCCTCAACGTCAGCAAGACAAAGGAATTGGTTGTTGACTTCAGAAGGAGTAGCGGACCACACGACCCCATTTACATCGGTGGTGCACAAGTGGAACAGGTCAAAAGCTTTAAGTTCCTCGGGGTCAATATCACAAATGACCTGACTTGGTCCAACCAAGCACAGTTCACTGCCAAGAAGGCCCACCAGACCTTTACTTCCTGAGAAAGCTAAAGAAATTTGGCCTGTCCCCTAAAACCCTCACTAATTTTTATAGATGCACCATAGAAAGCATTCTTCTAGGGTGCATCATAACCTGGTATGGAAGTTGTCCTGTCCAAGACCGAAAGAAGCTGCAGAAGATCTTGAACACAGCCCAGCACATCACACAAACCAATCTTCCATTCATGGACTCACTTTACACCGCACTCTGTTGGAGCAGTGCTACCAGGATAATCAAGGACACGACCCACCCAGCCAACACACTTTTTGTCCCTCTTCCCTCCGCGAGAAGGCTCAGGAGCTTGAAGACTCATACAGCCAGATTTGGGAACAGCTTCTTTCCAACTGTGATAAGACTGCTAAACAGATCCTGACCCGGATCTGGGCCGTACCCTTCAAATATCCGGACCTGCCTCTCGGTTTTTTTGCACTAACTAACTTCCTTACCCTTTTCTATTTTCTATTTATGATTTATAATTTAAATTTTTAACATTTACTATTGATTTGTACTCCAGGGAGCATGAAGCGCAGAATCAAATATCGCTGTGATGATTGGACGCTCTAGAATCAATTGTTTGGCGACAATAAAGTCTGACACACAGCTCTGAAGCCGCATAAACTGTGGTCTGCCAGTCAGGTAGTCCATTATCCAGTATACAATGGAAGTGCCAATCTGCATTGAAGGAAGCTTTTCCTCCAGCAATGAGGACTGTATGGTATTGAAGGCACTTGAGAAATCAAAATACAAGATCCTTATAGTGCAGCCCTACTTATCCAAATGGGACTAGGCTCTGTTCAGCAGGTAGATGACAGTATAGTCAATTCCAATGCACTCCTGGTAAGCAAACTGCAGGGGTTCAATGGCTGATCTGATCTGGGGCCAGAGATGAGCCAGGATCAGCCTCTCAAGGATCATCATGATGTGTGTCAGAGCCACTGGATGGTAATCATTCAAGGCATTCAGTAGGCCCTTCTTGGTTACTGGGACAAGTCATGATGTTTTCCCACATGTAAACAAGGTTGAAAGAGCAGAGAAAAAAAATCACAAGGATGTTGCTGGGTGTGGAGGACCCAAGTTATAAGTAAAGATTCAATAAGTTAGAACTGTATTCTTTAGAACATAGAAGATTGAGAAACGATTTGATAGAGGTATACAAAATTATGAGGGTATAGACAGGGTAAATGTAAGCAGGCTTTTTCCGAGGTTGGGAGGGACCAGAACCAGAAATCGTGGCTTAAAGGGAACATGAGGGGAAACTCCTTCACTCAGGGGTTCATGAGTGGGGACTGAGGTTGCTGTACAAATGGTGCATGTGAGCTTGATTCAACATTGAAGATAAGTTTGAAAAGGTTCATGGATAAAAAAATGAAAAAATTAAGTAAATAAGTACATAGGGATTGGATAATTATGTCTGCGGGCAGGAACACGCACGAACAAATTGGGATATAAACACCTACAATGGTTGGTATATAGACTTGTATGCAACATTTTGGACCAGTGGAAATGGTCCAGAAGGGTTGTATGGAAACTATTATTACCATTTTTCTTAACAACTAATTTCATTACTTAGCCTAATAGGTTAGATTTACCACAGTACATAATTACCTATTTAAATGTTTATTTTCCTTTTATATCATCTCAATGTGTACTTAAGAATGTATAAATAATTGTAGTTTTATACATATAAAAAAATGGAAAAGGTTATATGTGTGAAAAAAGTACATGATAATTGTGAATTCCTTATCCAAATAAAAATAAAATTAAAAAAAAAAGAAAAGGTTCATGGATAGGAGGGATATGGAGGTCAATGGTGTTGATGGGAGGAGGCAGTTTAAACGGTTCCGGCTTGGATGATGTGTGCCTAAGTGCATCTTAGGCCCTTTTCTGTGCTGTCCTTCCCTATGACTCTGATTCTATTTAACACTGTGAATAACGCAGTACCTTACCTGCAGGACTCCCTTCTCAGAGCGAGTATACAAGATATTTCTGGAGTTGTCAATGGCAACCTGAACCAATGGATCTGGAAAAAGATATATAATAATAAAAAAAATAAACAACCTGGCTACAAATATCAGGAATTCTGCAGATGCTGGAAATTCAAGCAACACACATCAAAGTTGCTGGTGAACGCAGCAGGCCAAGCAGCATCTCTAGGAAGAGGTACAGTCGACGTTTCAGGTCGAGACCCTTCGTCAGGACTAACTGAAGGAAGAGTTAGTAAGAGATTTGAAAATGGGAGGGGGAGGGGGAGATCCAAAATGATAGGAGAAGACAGGAGGGGGAGGGATGGAGCCAAGAGCTGGACAGGTGATTGGCAAAGGAGATATGAGAGGATCATGGGACAGGAGGCCCAGGGAGAAAGACAAAGGGGGGGGAACCCCAGAGGATGGGCAAAGGGTATAGTCAGAAGGACAGAGGGAGAAAAAGGTGAGAGAAAGAATGTGTGTATATAAATAAATAACGGATGGGGTACGAGGGGGAGGTGGGGCATTAGTGGAAGTTAGAGAAGTCGATGTTCATGCTATCAGGTTGGAGGCTACCCAGACGGAATATAAGGTGTTGTTCCTCCAACCTGAGTGTGGCTTCATCTTTACAGTACAGGAGGCCATGGATAGACATGTCAGAATGGGAATGGGATGTGGAATTAACGTGTGGCACATCCCATTCCCATTCTGACATGTCTATCCATGGCCTCCTGTACTGTAAAGATGAAGCCACACTCAGGTTGGAGGAACACCTTATATTCCGTCTGGGTAGCCTCCAACCTGATGGCATGAACATCGACTTCTCTAACTTCCGCTAATGCCCCACCTTCCCCCTCGTACCCCATCCGTTATGTATTTATATACACACATTCTTTCTCTCACTCTCCTTTTTCTCCCTCTGACTATACCCCTTGCCCATTCTCTGGGTTTCCCCCCCTCCCCCTTTTCCTTCTCCCTGGGCCTCCTGTCCCATGATCCTCTCATATCCCCTTTGCCAATCACCTGTCCAGCTCTTGGCTCCATCCCTCCCCCTCCTGTCTTATCATTTTGGATCTCCCCCTCCCCCTTTCAAATCTCTTACTAACTCTTCCTTCAGTTAGTCCTGACGAAGGGTCTCGGCCTGAAACGTCGACTGTACCTCTTCCTAGAGATGCTGCCTGGCCTGCTGTGTTCACCAGCAACTTTGATGTGTGTGGCTACAAATATGTTCATTCAGTTGGCAAGTAGCCAAATGACGGCACCAGCTCTCAATAGTTCCCAAAATGTATTCTAAAACAATAGTAAACAGAAAAATGCAAAAAACATGATCCTCACAGTGCAGCCCTGCTTATCCAAATGGGACTCGGCAGTGAATGCTCCTCCTGTCGGATGTGGGAACTCATAGAACCTGATGACTACACCTGTGGGAAGTGCAGCCAACTCCAGCTCCTGAAAGACGGCACTAAGGAGCTGGAGCTGGAGCTGGATGAACTTAGGATCATCCGGGAGGCGGAGCATTTGACAAATACAGCTTTTGAGCAGGTGGGTTACATTCAATTCAGGGAGTAGATGGGTGAACATCACAGAGGTAAAGGGAGAAAGAAGTCAGTGCAGGGTCCCCCTGTGCCTTTCCCCTCAGCAAAAGGTTTACCCCTTTGGAATCTACTGAGGGGGAAGACCAATCTGGGCAAGGCAGCAGCAGCCAGACCTTGGTCGGCTCTGAGCCTCAGAAGGGTAGGGTGAAGTCAGGCAGAGCAATAGTCATAGGAGACTCTATGGTTTGGGGGACAGACAGAAGATTCTGTGGCAGCTAGAAACGCCAGCATAGTGTGTTGCCTCCCGGGTGCTAGGGTCCAGAATATCCCGAAATGGTTGCTGAATATTCTCGAAGGAGAAGTTGCGCAGCTGGAGGTCATGGTACATGTTGGTACCAATGACATAGGCAGGAGAGGGGTAGAGGTCCTGCACAGTAACTTTAGGGAGTTAGGAAGGGGGCTGAGGAGCAGGACTTCCGAGGTGATAATGTCCAGATTACTCCCGGCGCCACGAGCTAGAGCAGGAAAGGTAGTGCAGACGAATGAGTGGCTGAGAAGATGGTGCAGGGGGCAGGGTTGCAAGTTCCTGGATGATTAGAACCTTTTCTGGATAAGGAGTGACCTGTACAAGTGGGACAGGTTACACCTGAACTGGAAAGGAACCAATTATCCTGGAGAGAGGTTTGCTAATGCTATTGGGGAGGGTTTAAACTAGATTTACAGGGAGATGGGAACTAAATTGAACAGGCAGAGGATGGGGCGAATGGCACTGCAGCAGAGACAGCTTGTAGGGAGTTTGTGAGGAAGGATAAGCAGATGATAGAGCAAAGATGCACTCAGCCTAATGGTTTGAGATGTGTCTATTTTAATGCAAGGAGTATCAGGTACAAGATAAATGAACTTAGAGCATGGATCAATACGTGGAACTATGACATTGTGGCTGTTACAGAGACTTGAATGTCTCAGGGGCAGCAATGGCTGCTGAATGTGCCATGCCTTAGATGTTTCAAAAGGGACAGGGAGGGAGGCAAAAGAGGTGGGCGAGTGGCATTGCTAATCAGGGATAGTATCACGGCTGCAAAATAGGAGGAAGTCATGGAGGGATTGTCTACTGAGTCATTATGGGTGGAAGTCAGAAACAAGAAGGGAGCAGTAACTCTACTAGCTGCTTTTTATAGACCCCCCTCCCCAATAGTAACAGGGACATCGAGAAGCAGATAGGGAGTTTGTTAGGTATGTTTAGGAAGGTTTCTTGACACAATACAACTAGAGGAGAGGCTGTACTTGATCTGGTATTGGGAAATGAACCTGGTCAGGTGTCAGATCTCTCGGTGGGAGAGCATTTTGGAGGCAGTGACCACAACTCTATCTCCTTTACCGTAGCACTGGAGAGGTTTAGGAGCAGACAATTTGGGAAAACAGTTAATTGGGGTAGGGGGAAATATGATGTTATGAGGCAGGAACTTGGGAGCAGATGTTCTCAGTTCGCATGGCAGAAATGAGGCAAATGTTCAAGGAACATTTGCATGGCATTCTGTAGAGATATTTTCCATTGTGGCAGGGAAACAATGGTAGAGTAAAAGAACAATGGTGTACAAAGGATGCAGAAAATGTAGTTAAGAAGAAAAGAAAAGCTTATGAAAGGTTCAAGAAATTCAGTACTGTTTGAGCTCTAGAAAATTACAAGGGTGCCAGGAAGCAGCTCAAGAACGAAATTAGGAAAGCTAGAATGGGCCATGAAAAGGCCTTGGTGAGCAGGATTAAGAAAAACCCCAAAGCATTCTACAAATACGTGAAGAGCAAGAGGATGAACCGTGTAAGAATAGGACCAATCAAGTGCAATGGTGGAAACAAGTGCATGGGCCCAAAGGTGGTAGCAGAGGAACTTAATGAATACTTTGCTTCAGTATTCACCAGTGAAAAGGACTTTGGCAATTGTGGAGATGACTTATAGCGGACTGAAATGCTTGAGTGTATAGACATTTAAAAAAAAAAGAGGACGTGCTGGAGCTATTGAAAGGAAATAAATTAGATAAATCACCGGGACCAGACGAAATATACCCCAGGCTACTATGGGAAGTGAGGGAGGAGATTGCTGAGTCTCTGGCAATGATCTTTTCATCAATAGGGACAGAAGAAGTAGCAGAGAATTGGATGGTTAAAAATGTTGTCCCCTTGTCCAAGAAAGGGAGTAGAGATAACCCAGGAATTTCAGACCAGTGAGTCTTACTTCAGTGGTGGGCAAATTGTTGGAGAAGATCCTGACAGGTAGGATTTATGAGCATTTGGAGAGACATGTTCTGCTTAGGGATAGCCAGCATTGCTTTATCGTGGCAGATTGTACCCAATGAGCCTAATTGAAATTTTTGAAGATGTAACAAAATATATTGATGAAGGTAGAGCAGTGGATGTAGTGTATATGGATTTCAGTAAGGCATTTGATGAGGCTTCCCATGCACGACTCAGTCAGAAAGTAATGAGGCTTGGTTTTCAAGGAGACCTTGCTTTGTGGATCCTGGATTGGATTGCCCACAGAAGGCAAAGGGTGGTTGTAGATGGTTAGTATTCTTCATGGAGGACAGTGATCAGTGGTGGTCAGCAGGGATCTGTTCTGGGACCCCTCCTCTTTCTGATTTTTATTAATTACCTGTATGAGGTAGTAGAAGGCTAAGCTAGTAACTTTGCTGATGACTAACTTCTTCTGCTGCCTCTCTGCTTCCTCAACACTACTTGCCTCTCCACCCACCATTGTATCATCCACAAACTTGGCTACCAAGCCATCAATTTCATTATCCGTAAAAAGCGGTCCCAACACAGACCACTAGTGGAACACTAGTCACCAGATAATCCAAGGATTCCTTTATTTCCACTCATTCCTCACCACTCTCTGTGTAAAAAAACTTACCCCTGACATCTCCTCTGTACCTGCTTCCAAGCACCTTAAAACTGTGCCCTCTCGTGTTAGCCATTTCAGCCCTGGGAAAAAGCCTCTGACTATCCACACAATCAATGCCTCTCATCATCTTATACACCTCTATTACGTCACCTCTCATCCTATGCCGCTCCAAGGAGAAAAGGCCGAGTGCACTCAACCTATTCTTGTAAGGCATGCTCCCCAATCCAGGCAACATCCCTGTAAATCTCCTCTGCACCCTGTCTATGGTTTCCATGTCCTTCCTGTAATGAGGTGTCTTGAACTGAGAACAGTATTCCAAAGTGGGGTCTGATCAGCGTCCTATACAGCTGTAACATTACCTCTCAGCTCTTAAACTCAATCCCATGGTTGATGAAGGCCAATGCACTGTATGCCTTCTTAACCACAGAATCAACCTGCGCAGCAGCTTTGAGTGTCCTATGGACTTGGACCCCAATATCCCTCTGATCCTCCACACTGTCTAGTGTCTTACCATTAATACTATATTCTACCATCATATTTGTGGAAGCATTGGAAAGGGTACAGAGGAGATTTACCAGGATGCTGCCTGGTTTAGAGAGTATGCATTATAATCAGAGACTAAGGGAGCTAAGGGCTTTACTCTCTGGAGAGAAGGAGGATGAGAGGAGACATGATAGAGGTATACAAAATATTAAGAGGAATAGATAGAGTGGATAGCCAGCACCTCTTCCCAAGGACACCACTGATCAGTACAAGAGGACATGGCTTTAAGGTAAGGGGTGGGAAGTTCAAGGGGGATATTAGAGGAAGGTTTTTTTACTCAGAGAGTGGTTGGTGCATGGAATGAACTGCCTGAGTCACTGGTGGAGGTAGATACACTAGTGAAATTTAAGAGACTACTAGACAGGCAAATGGAGGAATTTAAGGTGGGGGGGGGTTATATGGGAGGCAGGGTTTAAGGGTCAGCACAACATTGTGGGCCGAAGGGCCTGTACTGTGCTGTACTATTCTATGTTCTATCTGACCTACCAAAAAGAACCACCTCACACTTATCTAGGTTGAACTCCATCTGCCACTTCTCAGCCCAGTTTTGCATCCTATCGATGTCCCGCTGTAACCTCTGAGAGCCCTCCACACTATCCACAACACCTCCAACCTTTGTGTCATCAGCGCATTTACTAACACATCCGTCCACTTCCTCATCCAGGTCATTTATAAAAATTACGAAGAGAAGGAGTCCCAGAACAGATCCCCGAGACACCACTGGTCACCGACCTCCATGCAGAATATGACTCGTCTACAACCACACTTTGCCTTCAGTGGGCAAGCCAATTCTGGATCCACAAAGCAAGTTCGCCTTGGATACCATACCTCCTTACTTTCTCAACAAGCCTTGCATGGGGAACCTTAACAAATGCCTTGCTGAAATCCATATACACTACATCTACTGTTCTACCTTCATCAATGTGTTTAGTCACATCCTCAATAAATTCAATCAGGCTCGTAAGGCACGACCTGCCTTTCACAAAGCCATGCTGACTATTCCTAATCATATTATGCCTCTCCAAATGCTCATAAATCCTACCTGTCAGGATCTCCTCCGACAACTTACCAACCACTGAAGTAAGACTCACTGGTCTATAATTTCCTGGGCTATCTCTACTCCTTTTCTTGAATAAGGGAACAACATCTGCAACCCTCCAATCCTCTGGAACCATCCCTGTCCCCATTGATGATGATCATTGCCAGAGGCTCAGCAATCTCCTCCCTCGCCTCCCCTCCTGGAGTACATCTCGTATATAGGACGTAAATAGAACTTTTTGGCCGCAATAACCAAAGATATGTTTGGAGAAAAAAGGGTGCAGAATTTCATGAAAAGAACACCTCTCCAACTGTTAAGCACGGGGGTGGATCAATCATGCTTTGGGCTTGTGTTGCAGCCAGTGGCACAGGGCACATTTCACTGGTAGAGGAAATTAAATACCAGCAAATTCTGGAAGCAAACATCACACCATCTGTAAAAAAGCTGAAGCTGAACGGTATCTATATCTCGACTCTTGGGGTATACCTCTTATAATCCTGGAGACTTATCGAATTTGTTGCATTCCAAAAGCTCCAGCACATCCTCTTTCTTAATGTCTATATGCGCAAGCTTTTCAATCCACTGTAAGTCATCCCTACAATCACCAAGATCCTTTTCTGTAGTGAATACGGAAGCAAAGTTTTCATTAAGTACCTTCGCTATTTCCTCCATTTCCATACACACTTTTCCACTGTCACACTTGACTGGTCCTATTCTCTCACGCTTATCCTCTTGCTCCTCACGTACTAGGGATGGGGTTTTTTTAATCCTGCTCGCCAAGGCCTTCTCATGGCCCCTTCTGGCTCTCCTAATTTCATAGAACATAGTTTAATTTCATTCTTAAACTCCTTCATGCTAGCCGTATAATCTTCTAGATCTCTACAATTACCTAGTTTTTTAAGACCTTTTGTAAGCTTTTCTTTTCTCCTTGGATTTTCAACAGCCTTTGTACACCACGGTTCCTGTACCCTACCATCCTTTGCCTCTCTCATTCGGACGTACCTATGCAGAATGCCACGGAAATATCCCCTGAACATTTGCCACATTTCTGCTGTACATTTCCCTGAGAACATCTGTTCCAATTTCATCATCACAAGACAAAGGAGCAGAACTAGGCCATTCGGCCCATCGAGTCTGCTCCGCAGCTCCCCCATGAGCTAAACTATTCACCCATCTAGTTCCAATTTCCGGCTTTTTCCCCATATCCCTTGATACCCTGACTAATTAGATACCTGTCAATCTCCTCCTTAAACACCCTCAATGATCGGGCCTCCACAGCTGTATGTGGCAACGAATTCCACAAATCCACAACCCTCTGGCTAAAAAAATTTCTCCTCATCTCTGTTTTAACTGGGTACCCTCTAATTCTAAGACTATGGCCTCTTGTCCTGGACTCACCCACCAAGGGAAACAACCTTTCCACATCTACTCTGTCCAACTTGAAAGCAATTTATGCTTTCAAGTTCTTGCCTGATAGCTTCATATTTCCCCTTACTCCAATTTATCATTTTCCTAACTTGTCTGTTCCTATCCCTCTCCAATGGTATGGTAAAGGAGATAGAATTTTGATCACTATCTCCAAAATGCTCTCCCATTTAGAGACCTGACACCTGACCAAGTTCATTTCCCAATACCAGATCAAGTACAGCCTCTCCTCTTGATAGGCTTATCTACATATTTTGTCAAGAAGCCTTCCTGAACACACCCAACAAACTCCACCTCATCTAAACCCCTTATTCTCGGGAGATGCCAATCGATATTTGGGAAATTAAAATCGCCCACCACGACGATCCTGTTATTATTACACCTTTTCAGAATCTATCTCCCTACCTGCTCCTCGATATCCCTGTTATTTTTGGGTGGTTTATAAAAAACACCCAGTAGAGTTATTGACCATTTCCTGTTTCTAACTTCTACCCACAGAGACTCAGTAGACAATCCCTCCATGGTTTCATCCTTTTTTTCAGCCATGACACTATCTCTGATCAGCAGTGCCACACCCCCACCTCTTCCCCCCCACCCCCCGTCCTTTCTGAAACATCTAAAGCCTGGCACTCTAAGTAATCATTGAGCTATCCAAGTCTCATGCCACAACATCATAGCTCCAAGTACTGATTCACCCTCTGAGCTCATCAGCTTTGTTCATAATACTCCTTGCATTAAAATAGACACATCTCAAACCGTCAGTCTGAGCGTATCCCTTCTCTATCACCTGCCTATCCTCCCTCTCACATGGTCTTCAAGCTCTCTCTATACGTGTGCTAATTATTGCCCATTCCTCAGTCTCTTCAGTTCAGTTCCCACCCTCAGCAGCTCTAGTTTAAACTCTCCCCAATAGCCTTAGCAAACCTCCCTGCCAGGAAATTGGTCCCCTTCGGATTCAAGTGCAACCTGTCCTTTTTGTACAGGTCACGCCTCTCCCAAAAAAGGTCCCAATGATCCAGAAATCTGAATCCATGCTCCAATCCCTCGGCAACACATTTATCCTCCACTATTCTTATACTCACTGCCGCATAGCACAGGCAGTAATCCCAAGATTACCACCTTTGAGGTCCTGCTTCTCAACTTCCTTCCTAACTCCATGTAGTCTGTTTTCAAGACATCCTCCCTTTTCCTACCTATGTTGTTGGTACCAATATGTACCACGACCTCTGGCCTTCCCACTTCAGGATATCATGGACATGATCAGAATCATCCCGGACCCTAGCATCTGGGAGGCAAACTACCATCCAAGTTTCTTTCCTGCGTCCGCAGAATCACCTGCTTAACCCCCTAACTATAGAGTCCCCTATTAGTGCTGCCTTTTTCCCTTCCCTCCCCTTCTGAGCCACAGGGCCAGTGCTTTATAAAGTCCCAATATTATATCGTTGCTTTTATATTCTACTCCTCTTGAAATGAATGCTAACATTGCATTTGCCTTCCTCACCGCAGCCTCAACCTGAAAATAAACCTTTAGGGAATCCTGCACAAGGACTGCCTCAGTTTTTTGTATTTTCTCTCCATTTAGAAAATAGAAAATAGAAAATATTTAATGCTACTGTATTTCCTGTAATACCTTGGGCTCATACACTTCATCGACTGATTTTCTTTTGTCTATCCTGTTTGTTATTTCTTCAACAGATTTGTCTGGCAAGACTTTGCCTTAAGGAAACCATGCTGACTATGGCCTATTTTATCACGTGCCTCCAAATACCGAGACCTTATCCTTAATAATTGATTCCAACATCTCCCCAGCCACTGAGGTCAGACTAACTGACCTATGGTTTCATTTCTTCTGCCACTCTCCTTTCTTAAAAGAGTGGAGTGACATTTGCAATTTTCCAGTCTTTCAGAACCATTCTGGATTCTAGTTATTCTTGGAAGATCATTACTAATACTTTCACAATCTCTTCAGCCACCTCTTTCAGAACCCTGGGGTGTACACCATCCGGTCCAGGTGACTTATCTACCTTCAGACCTTTCAGTTTCCCAAGAACCTTCTACTCATGGTAACTTCAAACACTTCATGACCCCTGATACCTGAAGATGCCACCATACTGCAAGTGTCTTCCACAATGAAGACAGATGCAAAATATTTATTCAGTTATTCAGTTCATCCGCCATTTCCTTATCCCCCATTAATAACTCTCCAGCATCATTTTTCAGCGGTCCAATATCCACTCTCACCTCTCTTTGACACTATGTAACTGAAGAAACTTTTGGTATCTTCTTTAATATTATTTTGCTCTATTGTATACCCTCTCTTTGGATTTATGATGGCTTTGACTTTTTTTGTAGCCACAGTTGTGTCATCGTGCCTTTAGAATACTTCTTCCACTCTTGGATGTATATATCTTATGCCTTTCTGAATTGCTTCCAGAAATTCCAGCCACTGCTACTCTGCCATCATCGAATGGTGAAAGGCCTTGATAGAGTGCACGTGGAAAGGATGTTTCCCATGATGGGAGAGTCCAAGCTCATATGACAGCTTCAAAATAGAGGCACGTCTTTTTAGAATTGAAATGAGGAAGAATTTATTTTGCCAGGTAGTGGTGAATCTGTGGAATTCGTTGCCACAGGCAGCTGTGGAGGCCCAGTCTGTATGTATATTTAAGGCAGAGGTTGGTAGAATCTTGATTGGTAAGAGTATGAAGCGATACAGGGAGAAGGTAAGAGATTGGAGCTGAGAGGAAAGTGGAACAGCCATGATAAAATGGCAGAGCAGACTTGATGGGCGAAATGGCCTAATTCTGCTCCTATATCTCATCACCCTTAGGCTCTGCGTAGTCCAATCTACCTGCAGGTGCATCAAAGCCCTCCATATCCCTCTTATACATGTAGCTATCTAATCTTCACTGAACCTTTCAATTGAACCCATATCCACTACCTCAACTAGCACCTCAGTTTCACATGTAAATAGAGATTGACAAACCATCAGAATGAAGGGGATGGGTGAAGGGTCTGCTGCTGCATGTAGAAGTAGATGTTGTCATTCCAAACACCTTTCTAATTGCTTGTTGAAATTTTATGTCAACATTATGTTCCAAACACCCCTTTGTACTGCAACATTATTAGTTCAATGGAACAAAAATGCAGTGCATTTCCTCTTCTTCCTCCCAAACCCAACATTTTCCCAAATGATGTTCACCTGAGCAACACACTCAAATTGCTGGCAGAGCTCAGATCAGGCAGCATTCTATGGAAATGAATAAACACTCGATGTTTCAGGCAAAGACCCTTCTTCAGGACTGAAAGGAAGAGGGCAGATGCTAGAATGAAGGGGTTGGAGGAGGTGATAAGTAAAGCCAGGTGGGTTGGGGAGAAGGGATGAACTAAGAAGTGAGGAGGTGATGTGGAAAAGGCAAAGGTCTGCAGAAGAAGAAATCTGATAGCAGAGGACACTAGACCATGGGAAAAAGTGAAATTGGGGCACTGGAGGAGTGATAGGCAGGTGAAGAGAAGAGGTAAGAGGCCAGAATGGGGAAATGAAGAGGAGGGAAGGGATTGTCATGGAGAAATTGTCATGTCATTAGCTTAGAGGCTCCCTCTACAAGATGTTGCTCCTCCATCCCGAGATGGCCTCATCGTGGCAGGAGATGAGACCATCGAATAACTTGATGGAATGAGGATAGGAATTGAAATGACTGGCGTCTGGAAAATTCCACCTTCTGTTGATAGAGAGATGGTGGTCAACAAAGGGGGTCCCCCAGTCTGCATCGGGTCTCACCAATGTAGAGGCCACTGCAGAAGACGACCCCAACAGATTCACAGGTGAAGTGTTGCATCAGGTGATGCATTAGGACTATTAAGAGCCTAGAATGGAGGTGAGGGAGGAGACAATTAGGCAGGTGCAGCACTTCTACAGACTGCAGGGATGAGAACCAGGAAGGAGATTAGTGCAGAGGAATGAATGGACAAAGGAATCATGTAGGGTGCGATACCTGCAGAAACCAGAGAGCGGGGGTGGTAAAGATGTGTTTGGTAGTTGGGGGCCCGTTGAATATGGCAGAGGTTGCAGAGTACGTGTTGGATGCGGAGGTGAGGACAAGAGGAACTCTATCCCTATTAAGGCAGCAAGAAGATGGGGTGAGTGCGGATGTCCGGGAAATGGAGATGTGGGTAAAGGCAGCGCCAATAGTGGAGGAAGAAAAAACACATTCTTTGAAGAAGGAAGCTGTCCTGAAAAGGAAACTTCATCTGAGGAACAGTTGTGGTGGAGTCAAAGGAACTGAGAAAAGGGTACGTCATTTTTACAGAAGATTGGCTGGAAAGAAATATAGTCAAGATAGTCGTGGGAATCAGTGGGTTTATAAAAGATATCTGTAGTCAGTTTGTCTCTATTGATGGAGAAAGAACAAGAAATGGGAGGGAGGTGTTAGAAATGGACCAATTGAATTTAAGGGCAGGGTGGAAGTTGGAGGCCAAGCAGATGAAATTGATGTACTCAGCATGAGTGCATGAAGCAACACGAATGGAGTCATCAATGAAGCACAAAAAGATTTGGGGACAATTACCATGGAAAGGTTAGAACAGGGACTGTTTCACATAACCTGTGAAAAGACAGGCATAGCTGGGGCACATATCTACACCCTGAATGGAAGAGACCAAAAGAAATGGTTGAGGGTAAGGATCCACCAGTCAGATGGAGATGGTGATGGAGACGAACTAGTCAGGTCTCTTGTCAAGGGAGAAGCAAAAGTTTTAAGGCCTTCTTGATCTTATAGAAACATACAAAATTTTGAAAGGGATAGATAAGATAGAAGTAGGAAAGTTGTTTCCACTGGTAGGTGAGACTAGAACTAGGGGACATTGCCTCAAGATTCAGGGGAGAAGATTTAGGACAGAAATGAGGAGAAACTGTTTTTCCCAGAGAGTGGTGAATCTGTGGAATTCTCTGCCCAGGGAAGCAGTTGAGGCTTCCTCACTAAATATATTTAAGGAACAGTTAGATAGGCTTTTACGTAGTAAGGGAATTAAGGTTTACGGAGAAAAGGCAGGTAGATGGAGCTGAGTTTACGGACAGATCAGCCATGATCTTATTGAATGGTGGGGCAGGCTCGAGGGGCCAGATGCCCTACTCCCGCTCTCTGTTCTTCTATTTGATGGGGTCAAGGTTCTACCTATCAACATCTATACCCCTCATAGATGAGAACCCACCTGTCATTGCATAATGAACAAGTCTGGTACAAGACTTGGACATAAAATGATAGAATATTTAAAGAAGAGAAAACCATTTGACCCATTGTGTTTGTCCCAACTTCGTACCAGAGCCAATCACTAGCTCCACATTGTGGCACTTTCTCTGCAGCCAAGGAGCCTAAAATGCTTCTGAACCTTTTACCTGGACCCCACACAGAGCATTTATATTACTCACCATCTTCAGAAAAAGTAAACTGCAGCAACGATGGGATGAGGAATGACAAGGAACTTTTAGAATGATTTATCTTCCTGCATCGCTGACTAAACCAACCCGCCTCTGCCTGGAAAATCACAGAGTCCATCAGGAAAACTCTCACAACACAACTTCAATAATATTATGACAGCAAAATAAAGAAGGGAAAATTATTAAACTCACCTGATAGGCAACTTCATACAGACACCCATCCTTTCCAGCGAGGAATATACGGCCATTGTCAGCAGCAGTGACTGCCAGCAGATAGGTGTTGTCTGTGGGAATGGAGAACAGGGGATCTGGCAGGAGTTGCATCCCTCCACACAGACTATCATTCAGCATTCCTACTCCTGCAAAAATTGTGCAAGGATAAATACAACTACATTAGATAGTAATAGATACAGTACGATAGCTATACATAAGGCTAAGTATGCATGTTGTGGGAGAGTATTAATTTCAAGCAGGGCAAAGTAAGAAAGTATTAAGCAGGAACAGGGCAGCATCAATTGGGAACAGCTGCTTTTGGCAAGTCCACATCTGACATGTGGAGGGTGCTAAAAGTCCAACTACATAAAATACAGGTCTGCCATGTTCCAGTTGTTACGATTTCGTAACGTACCAGCAGCAAGAGATGACAAATTGAGTCGGGTTTTAATATTAAAACCACTATTTTTATTTACATCTACTCAAAAATATAGAAAATTAAATAAACTACTTTCTTAAACAGAAGTTAATAGTGTTATGCGTCTATAGCTCCCTTACAGTCAAACTTAGAATCCGTTCGTAACAAATCCTAATCAAGCACAGTTGTAAAGTTGCAGTTCAGAGAGTCCCAGTAATTCACAAGATAGGTGACAGGAGAGACTTGTGGATTCACAATGCAGCGACGAAGCGATCATGAAGAATTCCAAAGATTCCATGGCTAGCGAATGAAGAAACGGTTATCGAAGATCCCAGCCAAGGAATACTGTTCCGAAGTCCACGAAGAGCAATTTCACAAAGTGACTGTCATGAAATCCACACCCATGAATCATACGAAGGACAGACACGTCTCCACAATGAACAGTGTGCCGCTGATTAACCCAATCCTTTGGGTATGGGTAAGCATTAGACTTTACCCTTCTCGATTGTGAGTTGTTCCCTGATCGCTCGAAGCCTGCAATCTTCACCCTCTCTCTCTCTTTCCTTCGACTCCTTCTCAGCACTGTCCACATTTCTTTTATACCGTCGTCATACGTCATAAGGTAACGCTCACAGAAATGAAACTGTGGACCCCCAGTAAAACGAAACTGGGGACACGTGACGCCCACAGTAAACGAAACTATGGACTGCCAGCAAAACGAAACTGTGGACAGGTAACACAGTAAGGAAGGAAGGACAAGGATGACAATGCAAGAGAACTTGGATGCCAAGTCAAGTTTATCATTTAACTATATACAGGTGTCCCCCGCTTTTTGAATGTTCGCTTTACAAAACCTCACTGTTACGAAAGACCTATATTAGTACCCTGTTTTCACTGGGTGTTTTCACCGTTATGAAGAAAGGCAGCGCGCAAAAAAAATCAGCGCACGATAAAAGGTAGTGTGCACCCCGAGCAGCCGCTCTCCCCCCGGAATCGGAACAGCATTCTCGCCGGCATTGCTTAAACACGTGCCTGTGAGCAGCTGTTAGCAAGATGAGTTCTATGGTACTGTATCAGAAAAGCCTGAAAGAGCTCGTAAGGGTGTTACACTTAGCGTAAAACTAGACATAATTAAGCGTTTTGATCGTGGTGAACGAAGCAAGGACTAAGTGAGTTTGGCTTGTGGAAGCTGACGAAGATGATGTTGAAGAGGTTTTGGCATCCCATGACCAAGAACTGATAGATGAAGAGCTGATGCAATTGGAAGAGGAAAGGATAACAATCGAAACCGAATGAGTAATGATAAAGTACGACTTTAATTTTGAACGGGTACGTCGGCTTAGGGGATATTTGCAGGATGGTTTGAGTGCTTACAAAGAACTGTATGATAGAAAAATGCGCGAGGCTCAGCAGTCAAGCAAGCCTTCCACATCAGCCACAGCAGACAACGAACCTCGACCTTCGACATCGAGGCAGGCAGTCATAGGAGAAGATGAGCTGCCTGCTCTAATGGAAACAGATGACGAGATGACACCCCAGTGTCCCACCACCCCAACACCCAGGCCGCAGACAGATACTGATTCACGGAGAATGCAGCAGTAGCCGGGAGACACCCAGCACATCTTTAAGAAAAAAGCCGAAATAAACATGCTAATTAATTACGTGCCAGGCAGCACCTAATTAATTAGCATGTTTATTTCGGCTTTTTTCTTAAAGATGTGCTGTGTGCCTCCCAGCTACTGCTGCATGCTTTGCGGATCAGCATCAGTTCACTGCCTGGAGGGTGGGGACCACTGCACCACCCAAACTCCGACGACTCTGTCTAACACACCATCATCAGTGTGCTCCGCGCTTTCCCAATTCCGGAAAGTGATACTACATTGTATATACAGGGTAGTTAAGAAAGCTTATGGCGTGTTAGCTTTCATAAGTTGAGGGATAGAGTTTAGGAGTCGCGATGTAATGATGCAGCTCTATAAAACTCTGGTTAGGCCACACTTTCCCCCGGGATCAACAAAGGTATGACTATGACTAGGAGTACTATGTCCAGTTCTGGTCGCCTCACTACAGGAAAGATGTGGAAGCATTGGAAAGGGTACAGAGATTTATCAGGATGCTGCCTGGTTTAGAGCAGAGAAGGAGGATGAGAGGAGACATAATAGAGGTGTACAAGATAATAAGAGGAATAGATAGAGTGGATAGTCAGCGCTTCTTCCCCAGGGCACCACTGCTCAATACAAGAGGACATGGCTTTAAGGTAAGGGGTGGGCAGTTCAAGGGAGATATTAGAGGAAGGTTTTTTACTCAGAGAGTGGTTGGTGCATGGAATGCACTGCCTGAGTCAGTGGTGGAGGCAGATACACTCGTGATGTTTAAGAGACTACTAGAATTTAAGGTGGAGGGTTATATGGGAGGCAGGGTTTGAGGGTCGGCACAACATTGTGGGCCGAAGGGCCCGTAATGTGCTGTACTATTCTATATATACTTTGTAGTCTGCAATCCTCTGAACTCCCTGCCACATCTCCTCGTGTCTCTGGTATCATAGAAGTGGCTTTATATTCTTTCAGAATGCTCCCGTTTTATCTTCCTGATGGAGGAGGGTAGGACAGTGCTTCCTTCCCTGAGAGCTTTCAGGTCACATAATCTGAAGGCACATCACGTTCCCTCAGCAGTGCATGGATGTCTGCAGTAAGCCATGGCTTCTGATTTGCTCTCACTCAGATGTGTTTCGTGATGGTAACGTCCTCTGTACACTTCTCTATGCAGCCGGTCACAGAATCCACATATTCCTCAATGTTTACATGATTGCCATAGGTAGTGACCTCCCTGAACATTGTCCAGTTTGTGTTTTCAAAGCAGTCCTGCAATAATAAGATTGTGCCTTCAGGCCAGGTTTTCACCACCTTTAGGCTACGTCCACACCACACCGGATAATTTTGAAAATGCCGGTTTTGAGTAAAAACAACAGGCATCCACACTAAGCGTTTTTCAAAATAGCTCTGTCCACATTAGAACGGATATTTGGGCAAATCTCCTCCTACTGGGCATGTGCAGTACACACAGAAAACAAGCGAAGAGGAAACGGTATACTTAGTGCACGTTTGTCCAGTTATGGAGTACAAAAACTTAAAAGGAATTGCTCTTGGCTCTCGCACAAGAGGACTTAAAACTTAAAATAAACAAATACTGGAGTATATGGAGGCAACCGACAGGGAGTTCATGGACAGTATGACCCGGCTGACGACGAACATTGAAAAATTGACCAACTCTGTTGCATTAATAAAGCACCTTGTTAAATGTATAAAACGTGTCTGTGTCAGTGTTACCTTATATTTCCAAACAATGTTACATTAGGCTGTTACACATCTATTGTCAGAGAAGTACTTGCATAAATAGGTAAACCACCTTGATTCTTGGTCCTCCAAAATATTCCGCATGGAATTTAAACTGGAGGTGGCGGAGGGTGTTTTCTGTCCTTACCTTCACACAAGCAAGAACAGAAAACAGGGCAAAGTGAGTATACTTATTTATTCAGTAAGCTATGGGATTTGGTGAGTACATTTCTAATTCTTCTGGCTTCAGTCTCGTTGCCGTCTGTTCTGAAATTGTTAGGTTCTGCGAAGCACAGAACCAAATATTGCTGTGATGATTGTACACTCTAGTATCAATTGTTTGGCAACAATAAAGTAATAATAATAAGAAGCAGAAGAAGAAGAAGAAAACAATGAAATGCCGCACTGCCGCCATCTGTTGCGGCACGTCATGACAACGGTTTTAAAAAGCTCCGTTTACCATGTCCACACTGCAACAGATATTAGGCGTTTTCAGATTTATTCACTCTGGAGACCGTTTCTGAAAATCTCCATTTTCGGGGGATGAAAACGCCGTTTTAGTGTGGACAGAGAGTCAAAACGAAGAGAAGGCTTCGTTTTCAAAATTATCTGGCGTAGCGTGGACGTAGCCTTAGACAGGCATTGGCCCGTTTGATCAGTGGTTTATATGCTGGAATTAGCATAACAGACAAGTTATCTGAGAGCCCAATGTGGGGCTGGGGAACTGCTTTATATGCGCCTGGTATGTTCGTAGTCTAATGTATTTTCACCTCTGGTAGCAAAACCAATATGCTGGTAGAATTTAGGGCGGATTGTTGTTAGGTCACCAGAGACAATGACATCACCATCAGGATGTTTGGTTTGAAAGTCACTGATGGTGCTCTGGAGCTCACACAGAGCTTCACAGGCATGAGTGGGGCGGAGGAAGAGGATGTATACAGCCACAAACGCAAATATGGCGAAATCCCTTCGTATATAAAACTATTTGCACTTCACAAAAATGACCTCAATCATTGGCGAAGAGTGGGATGCTACTGCTAAAGTGTCCGTACACTAGTTCTTATTTATTTTCTTATTTATGTGGATAAGGGTGGGGTCTAACCAAGGTCTTATATAACGGTAACATTACCTCTTTAACTCAATCCCACGGTTGATGAATACCAACACAGCATATGCCTTCTTAACACTGTCAACCTGCACAGCTGCTTTGAGTGCCCTATCAACATGGATCCCAAGAAATCTCTGATCCTCCACACTGCCAAGAGCCTGATCATTAATATCACATTCCACCTTCAAATTTGACCTTCCAAAATGAACCACTTCATACTTATCTGGATTGAACTCCAACTGCCATTCTCAGCCCAGTTCTGTATCCTATCGCTGCCCCGCTATAACCTCTGACAACTCCCCAGACTATCCACAAAACCCCAACCTTTGTGTCATCAAACTTACTAATCCACCCTTCTACTTTTTCCATCCAGGTCATCTATATAAAAAAAATCACGAAGTGGAGGGGTCCCAGAACTGATTCCTGAGGCACTGGTCACCGACCTCCATGCAGAATACAAACCATCTACAACCATCCTTTGCATTCAGTGGGCAAGCCAGTTCTGGATCCACGAAGCAAGTCTCTTTGGATCCCATGCCTCCTTACTTTCTAAATGAGCTTTGCATGGGGAACCTTGCCTTACTAAAATCCACATACACTACTTCCACGGCTCTACTTTCATCAACGTGTTTGGTTACATCCTCAAACAATTCAATCAGGCTTGTAAGGCATGGAACACACATAAAAGTGGCTGGTGAACGCAGCAGGCCAGGCAGCATCTCTAGGAAGAGGTACAGTCGATGTTTCGGGCCAAGACCCTTCGTCAGGACTAACTGATTTCAGTTAGTTCTGACAAAGAGTCTCGGCCAAAAACGTCGACTGTACCTCTTCCTAGAGATGCTGCCTGGCCTGCTGCATTCACCAGCAACTTTTATGTGTGTTGCTTGAAATTCCAGCATCTGCAGATTTCCTCGTGTTTGCAGTTGTAAGGCATGGCCTGCTTTTGACATATCCATGTTGACAATCCCTAATCAGATTATGTCTCTCCAAATGCAGAGAGATTACAGATAGGTTAAGTGAGTGGGCAAGGGTCTGGAAGATGAAATTCCATGTTGGTAAATGCAAGGTCATCCGCTTTGGAAGGAAAAATGGAAGAGCATATTATTTAAATGGCAAAAAATTGAGACATGCTACTGTGCAGAGGGACTTGGGAGTGCTTGTGCATGAATCACAATGGTGGTTTGCAGGTGCCGCAGGCTATCAAGAAGGCAAACGTAATGTTGGCCTTTACGGCAACAGGGATTGAATTTAAGAGCTGGGAGGTTATGCTACAACTGTACGGGGTACTGGTGAGGCCACACCTGGAGTACAGCATGCGGTTCTGGCCTCCTTACTTGAGGAAGGATATACTGGCTGTGGAGGCAGTGCAGACGAGGTTCACCAGGTTGATTCCAAAGACAAGGACTATGACGAGAGATTAAGTCACCTGGGACTGTACTTGCTGGAATTCAGAAGAGTAAGAGACCTTATAGAAATATATAAAATTATGAAGAGATAGACAAGATGGAGACAGGAAAGTTGTTTCCACTGATAGGTGAGACTAGAATTAGGAGACATAGCCTCAAGATTCGGGGGAGTAGATTTAGGATGGAGATGAGGTTGGGGGTGTTGTGGATAATGTGGAGGGCTGTCAGAGGTTACAGCAGAACATTGATAGGATGCAAAACTGGGCTGAAAAGTGGCAGATGGAGTTCAACCCAGATAAGTGTACGGTGGTTCATTTTGGTAGGTCAAGTATGATGGCAGAATATAGTATTAATGGTAAGACCCTTAATGGCAGTGTGGAGGATCAGAGGGATCTTGGGGTCCGAGCCCATAGGACACTCAAAGCTGCTATGCAGGTTGACTCTGTGGTTAAGTAGGCATATGGTGCATTGGCCTTCATCAATCGTGGGATTGAGTTTAACCCGGATCTGGGTGGTACCCTCCAAATATCCAGACCTGCCTCTCAGTTTTTTTGCACTACCTTACTTCCCATTTTTCTATTTATGATTTATAATTTTAATTTTTACTATTTTTAATATTTGTAATCCAGGGAGTGGGAAGCGCAGAATCAAATATCGCTGTGATGATTGTACGTTCTAGTATCAATTGTTTGGCGACAATAAAGTATAAAGTATATAAAGTAAGAGCTGAGAGGTAATGTTGCAGCTATATAGGACCCTGATCAGACCCCACTTGGAGTACTGTGCTCAGTTCTGGTCGCCTCACTACAGGAAGGATGTGGAAACCATAGAAAGGGTACAGAGGAGATTTACAAGAATGTTGTCTGGATTGGGGAGCGTGCCTTATGAAAACAGGTTGAATGAACTCAGCCTTTTCTCCTTGGAGCGACGGAGGTTGAGAGGTGACCTGATGGAGGTGTATAAGATGATGAGAGGCATTGATCGTGTGGGTAGTCAGAGGCTTTTTGCCAGGGCTGAAATGGCTGCCACAAGAGGACACAGGTTTAAGACGCTTGGAAGAGGAGGTATCCGGGGTAAGTTTTTTTTAAAAACGCAGAGAGTGGTGAGTGCGTGGAATGGGCTGCTGGCAACGGTGGTGGAGGCAGATACAATAGGGTCTTTTAAGAGACTTTTGGGTAGGTACATGGAGCTTAGAAAAATAGAGGGCTATGGGTAAGCCTGGTTAGTTCTAAGGTAAGGACATGTTCGGCACAGTTTTGTGGGCTAAAGGATCTGTATTGTGCTGTAGGTTTTCTATGTTTCTATGAACTGCTTTTCCCAGAGGATGGTGAATCTGTGGAATTCTCTGCCCAATGACGCAGCAGAGGCTTCCTCAGTAAATATGGTCTTATGGTCTCTAAAAAAAATCACTAGATTCTGGAATTGTTCCAGAGGACTGGAAAATTTTACTCCACTCTTTAAGAATGGAGGGAGACAGAAGAAAGGAAATCATAGGCAGCTGCTTCTTCTTTCATACCAGAATCATTCTTACTATCATTGTCATGAAATTTGTTCTTTTGTAGCAGCAGCTCCGTGCGATACATCAGCAACAATACAGTAAGAAATATGTTTTAAAAATAGTGCAAAGAGCAAAGATGCAAAGTTCATGGACTGCTCAGAAATCTAATGGTAGAGGGGAAGGATCTATTCCTAAAACATTGAGTGTGCATCTTTGGACTCCTGCGCCTCCTCCATGATGAGAGTAACGAGAAGGGCGCATCACCTGGATGGCTAGGATCCCGAATGCCATCTTAAGGCACTGCCTTTTGAAGACATCCTCAATGCCCTTGTTTAACCACGGTCATAACGTTTAACTAATTTTATAATCCACCTCAATTACTCTTTCACCTGCAATATCATTGATGAGCCTAGGGTTAATGGGAAAGGAAAGCCAACCCAAATCTCAGCTCCAATTTCGGTCTTGTGACCATTTCATAATCCAGAGGTGAAAGGGTCCTTTGTGCACTCTGGGCAGACAGGAACGTAATACAAAATGGTCCCGACTCAATCTCCTTGCACTATACCTGACTGAGAACTGGTTAAGCTGACGCCAAGGATCACAATGTCAACAGGAGTGGCAAGTACCAGCAAATGTCGTATGTGAGGCTGGAATATTCCTGGAAATACAAGATTGGATTCTATTAGTCAGTCAGTTACAGTTGGGAAAGGCCCATTACAAATACACCCTTCACGTGCAGTACAAATACATTAAGCACAAAACCGAAGCTGTTCATACAAGATTGGATAACCTCAAAAATAAAAATGCATGTTAAACAGGTACAACTATACAAAATGCTGTAAGAGACCATGCTTGGAGCACTGTGTGCAGTTCCAGTCCAACAGAGTGACATGATGGATGTGATTAATAGAAGATGAAAGGATTCACAAGGATGTTGCCAGGGCATGAGCTATGATACACAGACTGGATAGACTTGGACTGTTTTCCCTGAAGTGAAGAAATTTGAGGGAAGGAGGTTTTAGAGTAGAAGTTCTTAAAACTGAAGAACAAAGATAGTGTACATAGTAATTTTCTCAGTGTAATGGTTCTAAAGCACTGAAGGCTTAGGTTTAAGTTGCAAGGGGGAAGATCAAAAAGGAGACTGAAATAGCAAGTCTTTCTCCAGGGGGTAGAGGATATGTGGAATAGTCTGCCAACTGTAATTACGGTATTGTAAAAGATATATACTCAGTGTCCGCTATACTAGGTACATTTGCTTGTTAATGTAAATATCAATCCACCAATCACAAAGCAGCAACGATGCAAACTGAAAAGGCATGCAGACACAGTCAGAGAAGCATAGCACAGAAACAGGCCCTTTGGCCATTCTGGTCCATGCCAAAACAATTTAAACTGCTCATTCTCATTTACCTGCACCAGGACCATAGCCCTCCATACCCCTACCATCCAAATTTTGCTTAAATACTGAAGTCGAGCTTGTATGGACTACTTGTGCTGGCAGCTGGCACGACCCTCTGAGTGAAGAAGTTTCCCCTCATGTTCCCCTTTCAGCTGTTAAACAACGACCTCTGGTTGTAGTCTCATCCAGCTTCAGTGGTGAAAGCCTGCTTGCATTTACCCTATCAATACCCAACTATGGCTTTCTTTCCAGCCATGACTCAGTGATGTCCACAATATCGTACCCACTAATCTCTATGTAAGGGGGTTTCTTTTTTTTTAAATGTCACTGCATAGTCTAATTAAAATGGCTTCTTTGTTACATTTTAACTGAAAGGGCTTCTTTGTTATGTTAACTGCTGAGAAAGTCCTCCCGCTAGCAGTTTGTTTGGATCACGTTACTGATAAGAAAGGTGTTATGAACCAATTGCGATTGTTATTATGCTTTTGGTGTGTCTGTAAGATATTGTATGTATGGGGTTTTGGGGCAGAAGGCAGGAGAGAGAGACAGAGGATGGACCAGGTGCTGTGAGTCCGCGAACGGGGTTGGACCTCGAGTGGGGCGTTCGGCGAAGAGAAGAGACGGAGACGGACCCGTGTGGAGTGTCTGGTCGACCACCATTGTTGGTCCCAGGCAGCCGGTCGAGGTGGTCCGAGGGGTCGCAGGGTGAAGAAGAAGGGTCCTGAGCTCCATCTGTTTGTGCACCAAGAGATTGAACTTTGATCAGTGTGGCACCTTTTATTTTCCTTTTATATTTTATCCATAGTCAGGGGAACAGACAGGAGATTCTGTGAGTCTGACAGAGATACCCACATGGTGTGTTGCCTCCAAGGTGCCAGGGTACGGGATGTCTCGGATCGGGTCCTGAATATTCTAAAGGGGGAGGGTGAGCAGCCAGTCGTCTTGGTACATGTTGGTACCAATGACATAGATAGGACAAAGGAGGAGGTCCTGAAGAGAGATTTCCAGGAGTTAGGAAGGAAACTGAGAAGCAGGACCTCCAGGGTAGTAATCTTGGGATTGCTACCTGTGCCACATGCTAGCGAGGGCAAAAGTAGTCGGATCAGGCAGATGAATGCGTGGCTGAGAGACTGGAGTAAGGGGCAGGGCTTCAGATTCTTGGATAATTGGGATCTCTTCTGGGGGAAGTATGATCTGTTCAAAAAGGACAGGTTACACCTGAACCCGAAGGGGACCAATATCCTGGCAGGAAAGTTTAATAGAGCTGTTAGGGAGGGTTTAAACTAATTTGGCAGGGGGATAGGAACCAGAATGATAGAGCGGAGGAAGGGAAAAACAGAAATAAATCTAAGATAGTGAGCAGTAAAGATGTCAGGAAAGACAGGCAGGTGATGGGGCAAATGTGTAGCCATTGGGATGAGTTGCAGTGCAATAAAGTTGCAGTGAAATCAAAGCAAAAAGTATCAAATACTGGTCTTAAGGTGTTGTACTTAAATGCACGCAGCATAAGAAATAAGGTGGATGATCTTGTTGTACAGCTACAGATTGGCAGGTATGATATTGTGGCCATCACTGAGACAGGGCTAAAGGATGCATGTCTCTGGGAGCTGAACGTCCAAGGATACACGGTGTATCAGAAGGATAGGAAGATAGGCAGAGAGGGAGGCGTGGCTTTATTGGTAAGAAATGATATTAAATCATTAGAAAGAGGTGATATAGGATCGGAAGGTGCAGAATCTTTATGGGTTGAGCTAAGGAATAGCAGGGGTAAAAGGACCCTGATGGCAGTTATTTATAGGCCTCCAAACAGCTGCAGGGATGTGGACTACAAATTACAACTGGAAATAGAAAAGGCTTGTCAGAAGGGCAGTGTTATGATAATTGTGGGGGATTTAACATGCGAGTAGATTGGAAAAATCAGGTTGGCAATGAATCTCAAGAGAGAGAATTTGTAGAATGTCTGCGAGATGGCTTTTTAGAACAGCTTGTTGTTGAGCCCACTAGGGGATCGGCTGTACTGGATTGGGTATTGTGTAATGAACCAGAGGTGATTGGAGAGATTAAGGTGAAGGAACCCTTAGGAGGCAGTGATCATAACATGATTGAGTTCACTATGAAATTAGAAAAAGAGAAGCCGAAATCTGATGTGTCGGTGTTTCAGTGGAGTAAAGGAAATTACAGTGGCATGAGAGAGGAACTGGCCAAAGTTGACTGGAAAGAGACACTGGCGGGAAAGATGGCAGAGCAGCAGTGGCTGGAGTTTATGCGAGAAATGAGGAATGTGCAAGACAGGTATATTCCAAAAAAGAAGAAATTTTCGAGTGGAAAAAGGATGCAACCGTGGTTGACAAGAGAAGTCAAAGCCAAAGTTAAAGCAAAGGAGAGGGCATACAAGGAATCAAAAATTAGTGGGAAGACAGAGGATTGGGAAGTCTTTAAAACCTTACAAAAGGAAACCAAGAAGGTCATTAAGAGAGAAAAGATTAACTATGAAAGGAAACTAGCAAATAATATCAAAGAGGATACTAAAAGCTTTTTCAAGTATATAAAGGGTAAAAGACAGGTGAGAATAGATGTAGGACCGATAGAAAATGATACTGGAGAAATTGTAATGGGAGATGAGGAGATGGCAGAGGAACTGAACAAGTATTTTGCATCAGTCTTCACTGAGGAAGACATCAGCAGGATACCGGACACTCAAGGGTGGCAGGGAAGAGAAGTGTGCGCAGTCACAATTACGACAGAGAAAGTACTCAGGAAGCTGAATAGGCTAAAGGTCGATAAAATCTCCTGGACCAGATGGAATGCACCCTCGTGTTCTGAAGGAAGTAGCTGTGGAGATTGCGGAGGCATTAGCGATGATCTTTCAAAAGTCGATAGATTCTGGCATGGTTCTGGAGGACTGGAAGATTGCAAATGTCACTCCGCTATTTAAGAAGGGGGCAAGGAAGCAAAAAGGAAATTATAGACCTGTTAGCTTGACGTCGGTGGTTGGGAAGTTGTTGGAGTCGATTGTCAAGGATGAGGTTACAGAGTACCTGGAGGCATATGACAAGATAGGCAGAACTCAGTATGGATTCCTTAAAGGAAAATCCTGCCTGACAAACCTATGACAATTTTTTGAGGAAATTACCAGTACGCTAGACAAGGGAGATGCAGTGGATGTTGTATATTTGGATTTTCAGAAGGCCTTTGTCAAGGTGCCACACATGAGGCTGCTTAACAAGATAAGAGCCCATGGAATTACAGGAAAGTTACATACGTGGATACAGCATTGGCTGATTGGCAGAAAACAGAGAGTGGGAATAAAGGGATCCTATTCTGGTTGGCTGCCGGTTACCAGTGGTGTTCCACAGGGATCAGTGTTGGGGCCACTTCTTTTTACATTGTACATCAACGATTTGGATTATGGAATAGAGGGCATTGTGGCTAAGTTTGTTGACGATACGAAGATAGGTGGAGGGGCCGGTAGTGCTGAGAAAACGGAGAGTCTGCAGAGAGACTTGGATAGATTGGAAGAATGGGCAGAGAAGTGGCAAATGAAGTACAATGTTGGAAAGTGTACGGTTATGCACTTTGGCAGAAAAAATAAACGGGCAGACTATTATTTAAATGGGGAAACAATTCAAAGTTCTGAGATGCAATGGGACTTGGGAGTTCTCGTACAGGATTCCCTTAAAGTTAACCTCCAGGTTGAGTCGGTAGTGAAGAAGGCGAATGCAATGTTGGCATTTATTTCTAGAGGAATAGAGTATAGGAGCAGGGATGTGATGTTGAGGCTCTATAAAGTGCTGGTGAGACCTCACTTGGAGTACTGTGGGCAGTTTTGGTCTCCTTATTTAAGAAAGGATGTGCTGACGTTGGAGAGGGTACAGAGAAGATTCACTAGAATGATTCTGGGAATGAGAGGGTTAACATATGAGGAACGTTTGTCCGCTCTTGGACTATATTCCTTGGAGTTTAGAAGAATGAGGGGAGACCTCATAGAAACATTTCGAATGTTAAAAGGCATGGACAGAGTGGATGTGGCAAAGTTGTTTCCCACGATGGGGGAGTCTAGTACGAGAGGGCATGACTTCAGGATTGAAGGGCGCCCTTTCAGAACAGAAATGCGAAAAAAAATTTTTAGTCAGAGGGTGGTGAATCTATGGAATTTGTTGCCACGGGCAGCAGTGGAGGCCAAGTCATTGGGTGTCTTTAAGGCAGAGATTGATAGGTATCTGAGTAGCCAGGGCATCAAAGGTTATGGTGAGAAGGCGGGGCAGTGGGACTAAACAGGATAAAATGGATCAGCTCATGATAAAATGGCAGAGCAGACTCGATGGGCCGAATGGCCTACTTCTGCTCCTTTGTCTTATGGTCTATTTTATTCTCTATTAATTATATAGTTCCAGTAATATCTATAAACTGTAAATCATTTAATCGTATCTGATGTATTGTCTGTTATTTGGGCGGGGTGGGGTACATCACACAGCATCCACACAAACTAATTACCCAGTTTGGCAGGGCCAAGGGCTGTTTCCCTTGACGACAGCAAGCCGAGTGATCCTGAGGCTGGCCAGGGGGGCTACATCTAATCGTGCCACAAGTTCATCCACCTTATTCCAAATGCTACGCACATTTAAATACAGCAACTTCAGTCCAGCATTATTTATCTTTTTGAATTTTGCCTCCGTGGTGCAACTCAACTTGTTGCTGTTTGCATTTGCACCCAATCATTGGCTTGTCCTTCCTTACATTCATGTTACACCTATCATCTACTTCTGAACCTGCTGGCTCATCCTCAGCTCTATCATACTGGTTTCCATCCCCCTGCCATATTAGTTTAAACCACTCCAAACAGCTCCAGTAAACCTAAAGTGGATGGACAGCACAAGACCATAAGCACACAATCATTGCCTTTAGGTACAGAAGGCAGGGATTTGTACAGGAAATACAGGCAAATGGGATTTGACGAGCATCTTGTCAGCATGTATGAATCAGGCTAACAGACTGATTTCCAAGCTGCCTATCCCTGTAAGTCTATAATTGCCCTTCTCTTCCCATGGTTGACAAGAGTCTGGAACATTTAGTCAAGTGGAAGAAAGAAAGTTACTTAAGGTTTAGGAAACAAGGATCTGACAGGGCTCTACAGAGGTAAAAGGAAGCTGAAGAATGGACCTTGGAGAGCTAAAAAGGGGCATGACAAGATAGGCCAAAGCCAGCATGGTTTCCTGAAAGAAAAATCCTGCCTGACAAACCTACTGTAATTCTTTGAGAAATTACAGGCAGGGTAGACAAAGGAGATGCAGTAAACGTGGTGTACTTGGATTTTCAGAAGGTCTTTGACAAGGTGCTGCACATGAGGCTGCTTAGCAAGATAAGAGCCCATGAAATTACAGGGAGGTTACTAGCGTGGGTTACTATCGTGGGTTACTATCGTGGATAGAGCATTGGCTGATTGGCAGGAAACAGAGAGTAGGAGTAAAGGGATCCCATTCTGGTTGGCTGCCGGTTACCAGTGGTGTTCCACAGGAGTCCGTGTTGGGGCCGCTTCTTTTTACATTGTACATCAACGATTTGGATTATGGAATAGATGGCTTTGTGGCTAAATTTGCTGATGGTACAAAGATAGGCGGAGGAGCCAGTAGTGCTGAGAAAACACAGAGTCTGCAGAGAGACTTGGATAGATTGGGAGAATGGGCAAAGAAGTGGCAAATGTAATGCAATGTTGGAAAATGTATGGTTATTCACTTTGGTGGAAGAAATAAACGAGCAGACTATTATATAGATGGGGAAATAGATGGGGAAAGAATTCAAAATGCAGAGATGCAAAGGGACATGGGAGTCATTGTGCAAGATACCATGAATGTTAACCTCCAGGTTGAGTCGGTTGTGAAGAAGGCGAATGCAACGTTAGCATTCATTTCTAGAGGTACAGAATATAAGAGCAGGGATGTGATGTTGAAGCTGTATAAGGCACTCGTGAGACCACACTTGCAGTTTTGGGCTCCTTATTTTAGAAAGGATATACTGACATTGGAGAGGGCTGAGGGAAGATTCACGAGAATGATTCCAGGAATGAAAGGGTTACCGCATGAAGAACGTCTGGCAGCTCTTGGGCTGTATTCCCTGGAGGTCAGGAGAATGAGGGGGGATCTCTTAGAAACATTCCAAATGTTAAAAGGCCTGAACAGATTAGATATGGCAGAGTTACTTCCCATGGTAGAGGATTCTAGGACAAGAGGGCACGACTTCAGGATTGAAGGACATCCTTTTAGAACATAGATGCGAAGAAATTACTTTAGTCAGAGGGTGGTAAATCCATGGAATTTGTTGCCACAAGTGGCTGTGAAGGCCACGTCATTGGGTGCATCTAAGGCAGAGATAGACAGGTTCTTGATTAGCCAGGGCATCAAAGGGTATGGGGTGAAAGCAGGGGAGTGGGGATGTCTGGAAGAATTGGATCAGCCCGTGATTTGATGGCAGACTCGATGGGCCAAATGGTCTACTTCTGCTCCAATGTCATGGTCTTATGAGAAGGCTTTAGCGAATACAGAACACAGAACATTACAGTACAGGCCCTATGGCCCAAAATATTTTGCCAACCTTTTAACCTACTCCAAGATCAACCCTTTCGTTCTACATAACTCTCCATTTTTCAAACATCCATGTACCTATCTAAGAGTTTCTTAAATGCTCCTAATGATTCTGCGTCTACAATCGCCAGTGGCAGGACATTACATGCATCCACTACTCTCCATGCACAGAGTTTGCCTCTAACATCTTTCCTATACTTTACTCAAATCACCTTAAAATTATGCATTGTATTAGCCATTTCCATCCTGGGAATTTCTGCACAGAGAGTGGTGGGTGCATAAAATGCCCTGCCAGGTGTGGTGGTAGTTGCAGATTCATTAGGGACATTTAAGAAACTCTTAGATATATACACAGATGAATGAAAATTGGAGGATATGTAGGAAGGAAGTGTAGGTTGATCTTCAGAGTAGGTTGAAAAGTAGCGAGTACTTGAAATGAGCTGCCAGAGGATGCTTAAGGGACATAGAAACATAGAAAACCTATAGCACAATTACGGCCCTTCAGCCCACAATGCTGTGCCAAACATATAATTACTTTAGAAATTACCTAAGGTTACCCATTGCCCTCTATTTTTCTAAGCTCCATCTACCTATCCAGGAGTCTCTTAAAAGACCCTGTCCTATCTGCCTCCACCAGTCGCCGGCAGTCCATTCCATGCACTCACCACTTTCTGCGTAAAAGACTTACCCCTGACATCTCTGTACCTACTTCCAAGCACCTTAAAACTGTGCCCTTTCATGCTGGCCATCTCAGCCCTGGGAAAAAGCCTCTGACTATCCACATGATCAATGCCTCTCATCATCTTATACACTTCTATCAGGTCACCTCTTATCCTCCGCCCCTCCAAGGAGAAAAGGCCGAGTTCACTCAACCTATTCTCATAAGGCATGCTCCCCAATCCAGGCAATATCCTTGTAAATCTAGACATTTGGATAGGTACATGGCGGGGAAGGGCTTGTAAAACGTTACAGACCAAATGCAAGCAAGTGGTTCGAGCAGGGAGGAAGCAGCAATTGATATGGACCAGTTGGGCCAAAAGGTCCAACTTCTATACCATATTACTCTGGGAGCCAGAGGGTAGAACAAGCAGGTCATTTTAAGACCATAAGACACAGCAGCAGAAAAGGGCATTTGGCCCATCAAGTCTGGTCCGCCATTCAAACTGGTCCTGTATTCCCCTCCTCAGCCCCACTCACTGGCCTTCTCCCCCATAATCTTTGACGCCGTGTCCAACTGAGAAACTATCGAGCTCTACCTTAAATACACCTAACGATCTGGCCTCCACAGCTGCCTGTGGTCGCAAATTCCACAAATTCACCACCGTCTGGCTAAAGAACTTTTTCTCTGCATCTGCTTTAAATGGACACCCCTCTATCCTGAGCCTGAGCCCTCTTGTCCTCAGCTCCACCACCATGGAAAACATCCTTTCCACATCTACTCTGTCCAGGCCTTTCAACATTCGAAAGGTTTCAATGAGATTCACCCCCCGCCAAATACTTTTAAATTCCAGCAAGTACAGACCCAGAGCCATCAAATTTTCCTTGTATGATAACCCTTTCATTCCTGGAATCATCCTTGTGGACTCCACTGGACCCTCTCCAATTCCAGCATATCTTTTCCTAGATGAGGAGGCCTAAACTGTTCACAATACTCAAAGCGAGGTTTCATCAGTGCCTCATAAAGCCCCAGCATCACATTCCTGCTCTTATATTCTAAACCTCTTGAAATTAATGCTAACATTTCACCTTCCTCACCACCGACTCTACCTGCAAGTTAACCTTCAGGGCGTTCTGCACAAGATGCCTTTACATCTCAGATTTTTCGATTATCTCCCTGTTTCAAAAATAGTCTGCATATTTATTTCTACCACCAAAGTGCATGAACATTGCATTTCATTTATCCCTAACTGCCCATTCTCCTAATCTAAGTCCTCTGTAGCCTACCTGTTTCCTCAACACTACCTGCTGCTCCACCAATCTTCATATCATCTACAAACTTGGCCTCCTATTCCATCATCTAAATTATTGATATATAGCATAAAAAGCAGTCCAAACAATGACCCCTGTGGAACAACATTAGTCACCGGCAGCCAACCAGAAAAGGTTGGTTTAATTCCCACTTGCTGCCTCCTACCTATCAGCCAATACTCTAACCATGCCAATGACATCCCTGCAATCCCATGGGCTCTTAACCTGGTAAGCAGCCTCATGTGCGGCACCTTGTCAAAGGCCTTCTGAAAGTCCAAATATACAACATCCACTGCATCCCCTTCATCTATCCTACTTGTAATCTCCTCAAAGAATTACAACAGGTTCATCAGGCAAGATTTTCCCCTTGAGGAAAGCATGCTGATTTTGTCTTATCTTGTCCAATGTCACCAAGTGCTCCATAATCTCATCCTTAACAATAGACTCCAACATCTTCCCAACCACTGAGATCAGGCTAACTGGTCTTAATTTTCTTTCTGCTGTCTTCCTCAGTTCTTAAAGAGTGGAGTGACTTTTGCAATTTTCCAGTCCTCTGGCATCATGCCAGAGTCCAACGACTGTGAAAGATCATTACTAACGCCTCCACAATCTCTGCCGCAAGCTCTTTCAGAACCCTAGGGTGCAGTTCATCTGGTCCGGTGACTTATGTACCCTTGGGTTTTTCAGCCTTTTGAGCACCTTCTCCTTTGTAATAGTAACTGCACCCACTTCTCTTCCCTTGCACCTTTCAACATCTGGCACAATGCTAGTGTCTTCCACAATGATGACTGATGCAAAATGCTCATTTAGTTCATCTGCCATCTTCTTATCCTTGTTATTATTTAGCCACATTTTTTAAGCAGTCCTATATCCATCTCATCTCTCTCTTACCTTTTACATAACATACTTGAAAAACTTCTACTATTCACTTGGATATTGTTTGCTCGCTTGTTTTCATATTTCATCTTTTCCCTTCTAGTGAGTCTTTTAGCTGCTCTCTGTGGATTTTTAAAAAGTTTCTGAATCCTGTCTTCCCACCAATTTTTGCTTTGTTGTATGCCCTCTCTTTTGTTTTTACATTAGCTTTGACTTCCCTTGTAAGCAACTGTTGTACTATTTTGCCATTTGAGTATTCTTCATTTTTGGAATACATCTGCCCTGCACCTTCCTCATTTTTTCCAGAAATACATTTCATCCCTTCCAATACATCTCCTTCCAATTTACTTGGGCCAACTCTTCTCTCATAACACTGTAATTTCCTTTACTCCACTGAAATATTGCCACATCAGACTTTACTTTCTCCCTATCAAATTTCAAGTTGAACTCAATCATATTGTGATCACTGCCTCCTAAGGGTTCTTTTACCTTAAGCTCCCTAATTACCTCCATTTATTACATAACACCCAATCCAGCTGATCCCCCAGTAGGCTCAACGACAAACTGCTCTAAAAAGCCATCTCATAGGCATTCAACAAATTCACTCGACATCCTTTTCCAACCTGATTTTCTCAATCGACCTGCATGTTGAAATCTCCCATGCCTTATTGACACACCTTTTTTATTTCCTTCTGTAATCTGTGGTCCACATCCTAGCAACTTTGGGAGGCCTGTATATAACTCCCAACAGGGTCCTTTTACCCTTGCAGTTCAACCCACAGGGCTGAGCTGAGGATCTCAACCCACAGGGATTCAACATTTTCCGATCCTATGTCACATCTTTCTACTGATTTGATGCCATTCTTTACCAGCAGAGCCACACCATCCCCTCTGAGTGCCTTCCTAACCTCCCATACAACTTAGCTCCAACTACAACCATCCTTCAGCCACGATTCACTGATGGCCACATCATACCTGACTATCTGTAATAGTGCAACAAGATCATCCACCTTATTTCGTATACTCCATGCATATATAACACTGAGTACTATATTTGGACCCTTTTTGATTCTGCATCCCTAATGCACTGACACTCATCCTACTGGCTGCAATTTTGTCCTGTCATCTGTCTGCCCTTCCTGACAGTCTGACTGCACACTATCTTCGCTTTTTTACCATCCGTCCTATCCTGAGTCACTTCACTTTGGTTCCCACCCCCTTGACAAATGACTACCTTGAAGGTCCAGCTTCTTAAGCTTTCTGCCTAGCTCTCTAAATTCTCTTTTCAGGACCTCTTTGCTTTTCCTTCCTATGTCATTGGTATCAATATGTAGCAAGACATCTGGCAGCTCTCCTTCCACCGCACCCCCCCTCCATCACCAAAATGCTGTGGAATCAAAATTTTGATAGAGAGTAGCAACAAAATCAAGCGAATAACTCCTTCGGTTCATTAACACTTTTGTAATTAAATTACTCTGTCATGGAATGATTTACGAGAAATGCTTGGTAGACCAAAACTGGTGGAGATTACAGAAGAGAAGGGGCACAATCATAAAATAATTTGAAAACAAAGGTGGAATTTTAAAAATAGCTAACTTACCAACTCTGGGTTTTACCAGTCCCACTGACAGAATTGTTTCACTCAGCCCATCAAAGTAAACCAAATCACCCCTGAAAAAGACAAGATGATAGGACCAAACTCAAAGCAAGTTTATTCACAACAGTTTGTACAAGTTTACAGAATACGACCAGACTTGACTTGACCATAACACATTCTCATTCCTTAACTTACACCTTGTCTTTTTAATTCTAATACCTAACATTGACCTAATACCGAATTGACAATAAACTGGACTGGTCAAAGAACACTGAGGCTGTCTACAAGAAGGGTCAGAGCCGTCTCTATTTCCTGAGGAGACTGAGGTCCTTTAACATCTGCCGGATGATGCTCTACGAGTCTGTGGTGGCCAGTGCTATCATGTTTGCTGTTGTGTGCTGGGGCAGCAGGCTGAGGGTAACAGACACCAACAGAATCAACAAACTCATTCGTAAGGCCAGTGATGTTGTAGGGATGGAACTGGACTCTCTCACGGTGGTGTCTGAAAAGAGGATGCTGTCCAAGTTGCATGCCATCTTGGACAATGTCTCCCATCCACTACATAATTGTCTGGGTGGGCACAGGAGTACATTCAGCCAGACTCATTCCACCGAGATGCAAAACAGAGTGTCATAGGAAGTCATTCCTGCCTGTGGCCATCAAACTTTACAACTCCTCCCTTGGAGGGTCAGACACCCTGAGCCAATAGGCTGGTCCTGGACTTATTTCCTGGCATAATTTACATATTACTATTTAATTATTTATGGTTTTATTACTATTTAATTATTTATGGTGCAACTGTAACGAAAACCAATTTCCCCCAGGATCAATAAAGTATGACTATGACTATTTCCTTCCACCATTCCAACATCTTTTGCCACAGGTGAAGTCCCAAGGACTGGAGCATAGCCAATGTTAGTCCTCTGTTTTAAAAGGGCAATAGAGAAAAACCATGGAATGTTATGCTTAGATCAGAAATAGGGACCAGATGCACTCCTGAAAAAGCGCTTTGAGAGGTTGATCATGGTTGGAATTAATTCCTGCTGAAGCAAAGATCTGGACACGTTGCAATTTCCTTATTGCCACAATAGCTCTGCAATCTTACTAGCTCTCCACTCAGCCTTGGATCCCCTGGACAAAGTAATACCCATGTTAGGCTGCTGTTTATTAATTACAGCTTTACATTTCACACAATCATACCCTCATTTCTAAACAATAAGCTCCAAAACCTGGGCCTCTGTATCTCCCTCTGGATACCTGACTTCCTCACCAGGAGGCCAGTCAATGCAGATAGGAAATAACACCTCCTCTCTGACAATAAACACCAACACCTGAAGGATGTGTGGCTCAGCTTACTGCTTTACTCTGTCCACACCCGTGACCATGTGGCTGGGCAAAACTCAAACGCCATCTATAAATCAGCTGATGACACATCTGCTGGCGGCAGAAACTAAGATGGTAATGAGAGGGCGTACAGACGTGAGATAGATCAGCAGGTTGACTGGTGTCGCAACGCTCAATTTTAGATGAGATTCAACTTTATTGTCATTGTGCCGAGTACAGATACAAAGCCAATGAAATGCAATGTCAGTAAGACCAAGGAATTGATTGTGTATTCAGGAAGGGAATTTGTGGAAACATACACCAGCTCTCAGTGAAGGCTCAGCAGTATAAAGGGTGAGCAGTTTCAAGTTCCGGGAGGTCAACATCTCTGAGGATCTATCCTGGGCCTGACATATGATACGATTACAAAGAAGGAACGTCAGTAGCTATATTTCATTAAGATTTGAGGAGACTCAGTAGGTCACCAAAGACTAGCAAATTTCTGCAGATGTACTGTTTGCATCACCTTCTGGTATGGAAGAACCACTGCACAAGATTGAAAAAAGCTAGTGTCTCAAACTCAGCCAGCTCCATCAGGGGCACTTGCTTTCCCACCACGAGGATGTCTACAGAAGTCAATGCCTTAAAAAGGCAGCATCCATCATTAAGTACTCCCACCACAGAGCACATGCTCTTTTCTCAGAGAGGTGGTACAGGAGCCTGAAGACACAGAATTAACATTTCAGGAACAGCTTCTTCCCCTCAGCCATCACATCTCTGAATGGATAATGAACCCACGAACACTACCTCAGTATTCTTACCCCCCGGCCAACTTTTTGCACTATTTATTCAATTTAACTTACTTTATCTACATGTACTTATTGTAATTTATAGCTTTTTATTATGTACTGCTACCACAAAACAACAAATTTCACAACTGTCATATCTGTATTTACATAAGTAAGAACTGGTGTAAGTACACTTTGGCAATGGCGTCCCATTATTCACCGATGAATGAGTTTATTTTTGCGAAGTGCAGACACTTTTATATACTGAGAGAGTTCACAACGATTTTGTTGATAGCTGTATATATCCTCTTCTCTCCCTCTACTAAAGCAGGCAAAGCACTGTGAGCTGCACAGCGCCATCAGTGACTTTCAAACCAAACACCCTAATGGTATCTTCATTACTGCAGGCAATTTTAACCATGCAAACCCAAAGACAGCCCTGCCTAAATTACCACCAGCATGTTGATTTTGCCACCAGAGGTGAAAATACACTAGAGTTGGTTTATACTAACATACCAGTTGCCAATAAATCAGTCCCTCGACCCCACATTGAACTCTCAGATCACTTATCTGTAATGTTAATTCCATCATGCAAACCAGTGACCAAACAGGTCAAATCAGTTCCAAAGGTGGTGAAAACCTGGACCATAGGACTACTTTTGATAATACGAACTGGAGAATGTTCAGGGAGTCTGCTAACTATGGCAACCATGTTAATATCGAGGAATACGTGGATTCTGTGACCAGCTACATAGAGAAGTGTACAGAGGATATTATCATCATGAAACACACCTGGATGAGAGCAAATTGGAAGCCATGGCTTGCTGTAGACATCCATATATGGCTAAGAGATCCGTGATGTTGCTTTTAGATTGGAAGATGTGGCAGCTCTCAGGAAAGCAAGAACTGTGCTTTCCTGTTCCATCAACAAGGAAAAATGGGAGCATTCTCAAAGAATTTACAGTCACTTATGCGATACCAGAGTCACAAGGTGCATGTGGCAGGGAATTCAGAGGTTTACATACTACAAGTCTACCCCGCACGTCAGTGACCAGGATGCTTCACTCCCCGAGAGGATCATAAGGATCTCCCTACCATCCATCGGGGACATTTATCAGGAAATCTGCATACACAGGGTCCTTAGTATTATCAAGAATCCCACCCATTCATCCAGCATCCTCTTTGACTTCCACCATCAGGAGGAGACTCCAATACATAAAAACAAGAACGGTCAGAAACTGAAATAGTTTCTTCCCTAGACCATTAGGCTTCGAACTCCCAGCCGCATCATATTATAAGTGTCATTGGTTAATCTGTTCTGTACCTTAAATATTTAATATTAATGCATTTTAGTTTGTTATTTACGTGTGATTCATCTGTAGATTTTATCCTTACCTTCATGTTATGTTGTGTTATTTTTTTCTGGAGCTTAGAAAAATAGAGGGCTATGGGTAACCTTAGGTAATTTCTAAAGTACTTACGTGTTCGGCACAGCTTAGTGGGCCGAGGAGTTGGTATTGTGCGGTAGGTTTTCTATGTTTCTATGTGCTTTACACGCTGGCTGGAGGAAATGTTGTCTCATTTCTACATACATTAATGCAGTTAAATGACAATAAGCTTCACTTAATTTGATATGCAGTGATATTAAACTTGAGACCAGTTCTAATTTATTTCACTTGTGCACAAGAATAGGAGCATGGACCCCTGTCACCCACACTGTTCTGAAGCCAGGATAGAAAACTGCTTTTTTTTTTAAATACAAAATTGACTTATCAGTTACAGATATTGACCATATCGTAAGTTGTATATATTTGAATTCCTGACTTGCAAGATCAATCGCCAATCAAAACAGAAATATTAACAGTCAATAGAAACTACAAGCTGGCACTTTAAAGTTAGTAAAGCAATTGTTCCTTCATTGTTGGGTGTGAATTCCATTCTTCCATTATTCATATCTCGTCTGTCTCCACCATGAGCACTAGCCTCCCCTCCATGGTGACATCTTCAGAAGGAAATGCCTCAGAAAGGCAACAACCCTCCACCCAGTACATGCTCTTTTCTCAGGAGCCTGAAAACACAAGCTCATTCAAGAATGGCTTTTTCTCATCTGCCATCAAATTTCTGAATCGACCATAAACCATGCAATTATGGCATGGAATGACCCCAAAGACATGAAGTTGATGAATTACTGGGCTTTGTAAACATCTAAATATGGTTTTTGAGCTGTAAGATTGAACCTACCTTCCAACAACTTAAAGTATGGGGGTAGACTTTGCCTTGTAAGTAACAGGTCGACGTTCACTAATCCGACTACTTGTAATCTTTTCCTTCGATAATCCGGCACTGACATTGAAAAAGGGTACTTGTTGGTGTGGACTAGGAAATGGGAAATGCATTCACCTCCTACAAAGGTAAATGCTTCCAGGTGAGCTCAATGCCTTCTAAGCTCGCTTTGACCACCAGAACAGAAAGGAACCATTGCGCACCCCCATGTCTCCCGATGATCCTTTGGTCTCAGTATCTGAAGATGACACGTGGGCTGCCTTCAGAGAGTGAATCTAAGGAAAGCATCCAGCCTGGACAGAGTACCTGGCTGAGTACTGAAGACCTGTGCTAACCAACTGGCTGGTGTTTTCATGGATATCTTCAACCTTTCACACTGGCAGTGTGTGATACCCACCTGCTTCAAGCAGGCTTCAGTTGTACCGGAGCCCAAGAAGAGCGTATTAACCTATCTAAATGACTATCGCCCAGCGGCACCTACATCCACGGTGACAAAGTGTGTTGAGAGGCTGGTCTTGAAGCATATCAGCTCCTGTCTGAATGGTGACTTGGATCCACTGCAATTCACCTACCGAAGCCCCAGGTCCACAGCAGATCAAGTCAAGTCACAATTTATTGTCATTTCGACCATAACTGCTGGTACAGTACACAGTAAAAACGAGATGACGTTTTTCAGGACCATAGTGCTGCATGAACAATACAAAAACTACACTGAACTACATTAAACAACACAAAACTACACTAGACTACAGGCCTACCTGGGACTGCATAAAGTGCACAAAACAGTGCAGGCATTACAATAAATAATAAACAAGGCAATATGCACGGTAGAGGGCAGTCCACGCTCTGGGTATTGAGGAGTCTGATGGCTTGGGGGAAGAAACTGTTTACATAGTCTGGTCATGAGAGCCTGAATGCTTCAGTGCCTTTTGCCAGCTGGCAGGAGGGAGAAGAGTTTGTAGGAAGGGTGTGTGGGGTCCTTCAGAATGCTGTTTGCTTTATGGATGCAGCGCATGGTGTAAATGTCTGTAATGGCGGGAAGAGAGACCCCGATGATCTTCTCAGCTGACCTCACTATCAGCTGCAGGCTCTTGCGATCCGAGATGGTGCAATTTCCGAACCAGGCAGTGATGCAGCTGCTCAGGATGCTCTCAATACAACCTCTGTAGAATGTGGTGAGGATGGGGGGTGTGGGAGATGGACTTCCCTCAGCCTTTGCAGAAAGTAGAAACGCTGCTGGGTTTTCTTTGCTATGGAGCTGGTGTTGAGAGACCAGGTGAGATTCTCCGCTAGGTGAACACCAAGAAATTTGGTGCTCTTAACGATCTCTACAGAGTCGTCGTCAATGTTCAGCAGAAAGTGGTTGCTCCGCGTCCTCCTGAAGTCAACAACCATCTCTTTTGTTTTGTTCACATTCAGAGACAGGTTGTTGGCTCTGTACCAGTCCGTTAGCTGCTGCACCTCCTCTCTGTATGCTGACTCATTGTTCTTGCTGATGAGACCCACCACGGTCGTGTCATCGGCAAACTTGATGATGTGGTTCGATCTGTGTATTGCTGCACAGTCGTGAGTCAGCAGAGTGAACAGCAGTGGACTGAGCACACAGCCCTGGGGAGCCCCCGTGCTCAGTGTGATGGGTGTTGGAGATGCTGCTTCCAATCCGGACTGACTGAGGTCTCCCAGTCAGGAAGTCTAGGATCCAGTTGCAGAGGGAGGTGTTCAGACCCAGTAGGCTCAGCTTTCCAATCAGTTTCTGAGGAATGATTGTGTTGAATACTGAACTGAAGTCTATGAACAGCTCTCGAACGTACATGTCTTTTTTGTCCAGGTGTGTTAGGGCCAGGTGGAGGGTGATGGCAATGGCGTCGTCTGTTGAGCGGTTGGGACTGTACGCGAACTGCAGGGGTTCCAGTGAGGGGGGCAGCAGAGTCTTGATGTGCCTCATGACGACCCTCTCGAAACACTTCATGATGATGGATGTGAGTGCAACCCGGTAATCGTTGAGGCAGACACTGAAGACTTCTTCGGTACGGGGACAATGGTGGTGGCCTTGAAGCACATGGAATGACGGCGCTGCTCAGGGAGATGTTGAAGATGTCAGTGAAAATCTCAGCTAGCTGGTCTGCACATCCCCTAAGCACTCTGCCAGGAATATTGTCTGGTCCAGCAGCCTTCTGTGGGTTGACCCTGCACAGGGTTCTCCTCACATCAGCCACGGTAAGACACAGCACCTGGTCGTTTGGTGGAGGGGTGGTCTTCCTCGCCGCCATGTCATTTTCCGGCTCAAAACGAGCATAGAAGTTAATCAATGCATCTGGGAGGGAGGCATCAGCAGCACAGGCAGGTGGTGTTGTCTTGTAGTTGGTGATGTCCTGAATGCCCTTCCACATGCGCCACGTGTTGCCGCTGTCCTGGAAGTGGCTGTGGATTCGCTGGGTGTGTGCATGCTTTGCCTCTCTGATAGCCCGGGACAGTTTGGCCCTCCCTGTTTTTAGGACTGCCTTGTTGCCTGTTCTGAAGGCGGAGTCACGGGTCCTCAGCAGTGCACGCACTTCCGCGGTCATCCATGGCTTCTGGTTAGCGCGTGTAGTGATGGTCTTGGCCACGGTGATGTCATCAATGCACTTGCTGATGTAGCTAGTCACCGATGCCGTGTACTCCTCTAAGTTGGTAGAGTCGCCATCGGTTGCAGCCTCCCTGAACGTGTGCCAGTCGGTGTGCTCAAAGCAGTCTTGAAGAGCAGAGATGGCTCCTGCTGGCCAGGTTTTCACCCGCTTCTGAACTGGTCTGGAGTGCCCGACGGGTGGTCTGTATGCTGGGATTAGCATAACAGAGATGTGGTCTGAGTAACGGAGGTGGGGGCGGGGCTCCGCCCAGTATGCGTTGGGTTTGCGTAAACAAGGTCAAACGTGTTCTCCTCTCTCATTGCAAAGTCCACGTTCTGATGGAATCTGGGGAGCACTGACTTAAGGTTCGCATGGTTAAAATCTCTGGCAACAATAAACAGTCCATCAGGGTGTGCATTCTGCAGTTCGCTAATAGCCCTATACAGCTCACAGAGCGCCTCCTTAGCGTTAGCACTGGGGGGAATGTAGACACCGACTATAAGGACAGTGGTGAATTCCCATGATGAATAAAATGGTCTGCATCTAAGTCACAAACTCCAATAGCAATGAGCAGTATCTTGAAACCAGCACAGAGTTCTTGCACCATTCTGTATTGATGTAAACACACAAACCACCACCGTGAGTCTTACCAGAAAGAGCTGCATCTCTGTCCGCTCGAAACAAGACGAGCTCGCCCAGCTGAATGGCGGCGTCCGGGATTCCATCGGAGCCACATTTCTGTGAAAACATACGCACAGCAGACTCTGTACTCCCAAATATTTCCTTGGAGTCGGATGTAGTCCTATTTATTTTCCAGGGAGCAGACATTGGAGAGCAGAATGGACAGGAAAGCCGGCAGGCTAGGGTTTGCTTTTTGCCTGGCACGAACTCCTGCCCGCTTGCCTCACTTCCGCTTCCTCGCACACCGCTTACAATGTCTCCACCTCCGGCCACTGGCATCAGGTGACTCCAAGGACTGTAGGCCCAATCCTCTCAGCAAGCCGAGGTCATATAATCTTCATGAAGGTTTGTTTTTGGGCGATCTCTATATTGTAGCAGTTTCTGGCGATGGTAGATAGTCACTCTGTTATCCATGTGCCCTAATCAAAAATTGTACCTTAAAATTAAACTAAAAAATCAAATTAAAGTAACACCAGATCCGAAAGGCCGCTGCTGCTGTGCCGCACTGTCTGCAGATGTTATCTCATTGGCTCTTCACACAACCCTGGAACATCCAGACAGCAAAGATGCATATATCAGGATGCTCTTAATTGATTACAGCTTGGCATTAACACCATCATCCCCTCAAAACTAATCAGTAAACTCCAAAACCTGGGCTTCAATACTCGCTTGTGCAACTGGATCCTGGATTTCCTCTTATAGACCCAAGTCAGTTCAGATTGGCAAAAACATCTCCACAATATCCATCAGAACAGGAGAACCGCAGGAATGTGCACTTAACCCACCCCCCCCCCACCACCCACTACGTGCTTTTCACCTGTGACTGTGTGGCTAAGTACAGCTCCAACACCAGATACACATTTGCTGATGACACCACTGTTGTGGGCTGCATCAAACGGGTGGTGATGAATCTGCATACAGGAAGGAGATTGAAAATTTGGCTGAGTGGTGTAATAACAACAACCTCTTACTCAATGTCATTAAGACCAAGGAACTGACTGCAGACTTTAGGAGAGGAAAAACAGAGGTCCATGAGCCAGTAATCATCAGAGGATCAGAAGTGGAAAGGGTCAGTAATTTTAAAATCCTGGGTGTTGCTAACTCAGCGGCCCTGTCCTGGACCTATCATATATTATTGCAAAGAAAACACAAAAATGCCTCTTCTTCAGGAGTCTGCGGATGTCCAGCATGTGATCGAAAACCTTGGCAAACCTCTATATATGTGTGGTGGAAAGTATGCTGTGTTACAGCCTGGCGTGGGAACAGCAATGCCTCTGAGCGGAAAATCCAACAAAATGTACTGGATTCAGCACAGTATATCACGGGTAAAACCTTCCCAACCATTGAGCACATCTACATGAAAAGCAGCACCTTCATCAAAGATCCTCACCACACAGGCAATGCTCTTTTCTCACAGTTACCATCAGGTAGAGAGTAAAGATGCCTCAGGACTCACACCACCAGGTTCAAAAATAGTTACTACCCCTCAATCTTCAGGCTCTTGAACAAAAGGGGATAGCTACACTAAATTAAGGACTGTGTTATATTGCTATTTTATGCTTGTTATTTATCGCTATTTATTTATATCTGAGCCAGTCCTCATCAGGGGGTCAGAGTGGAAAGGGACAGCAACTTTAAATTCCTTGGTGTAGTCATTTCAGAGAGTCTGTCTTGGGCCCAGCATGCAAGTGCAATTACGAAGAAACCACAACACCACCTCCACTTCCTTAAAAGTTTACGAAGATTTGGCACGACATCTAAAAGTTTTACAAATTTCTATGGATGTGTAATGGGTAATATATTGACTGCCAAACATGTAATTACTTTAGAAATTACCTAAGCTTACCCACGGCCCTCTATTTTTCTAAGTTCCATGTACCTATCCAGGAGTCTCTTAAAAGACCCTGTCGTATCTGCCTCCACCAGCTCCGGCAGCCCATTCCACGCACTCACCACTCTCTGCGTAAGAAACTTACCCGACATCTCCTCTGTACCTACTTCCAAGCACCTTAAAACTGTGCCGTCTCATGCTAGCCATTTCAGCCCTGGGAAAAAGCCTCTGACTATCCACATGATCAATGCCTCTCATCATCTTATACACCTCTGTCAGGTCACCTCTCATCCTCCACCGCTCCAAGGAGAAAAGGCCAAGTTCACTCAAACTATTCTCTTAAGGCATGCTCCCAATCCTTGTAAGTCTTCTCTGCACCCTTTCTATAGTTTTCACATCCTTCCTGTCGTGAGGCGACCAGAACTGAGCACAGTACTCCAAGTGGGGTCTGACCAGGGTCTTATATAGCTGCAACATTATCTCTCGGCTCCTACCACTGAGTCAACCTGTGCAGTGGCCTTGAGTGTCCTATGGACTCAGATCCCAAGATCCCTTTGATCCTCCACACTGCCAAGAGACCTACCATTAATACGCAATGATGGGTTAGAAAGTCTGCGGATGACATGAAGGTTGGTGGAGTTGTGGATTGTGTAGAAGGTTGTTGTAGGTTACAATGGGACATTGATAGGATGCAGAGCAGGATGAACCTTATCAAATGCCTTGCTGAAATCCATATACACTACATCTACTGCTCTTCTTTCATCAATGTGTTTAGTCACATCCTCAAAAAATTCAATCAGGCTTATAAGGCATGACCTGCCTTTGACAAAGCCATGCTAACGATTCCTAATCATATTATGCCTCTCCAAATGTTCATAAATCCTACCTCTCAGCATCTCTTCCATCAACTTACCAACCACTGAAGTAAGACTCACTGGTCTATAATTTCCTGGATATCTCTACTCCATTTCTTGAATAAGGGCACAACATCCGCAACCCTCCAATCCTCCGGAACCTCTCTTTGATGAATCAAAGATCATTGCTGGAGGCTCAGCAATCCCCTCCCTCCCCACCCACAGTAGCCTGGGGTACATCTCGTCGGGTCCCAGAGACTTATCCAACTTGATGCTTTCCAAAAGCTCCAGCACATCTTCATGGGTGAAGCCCTCCCCACCATTGAGAACAACTACATGGAGAATTGTTGCAGGAAAGCAGCAACCATCATCAGGGCCCCCCACCACCCAGGACAGGATGTCTTCTACCTACCGCCATCAGACAGGTACAAGAGCCTCAGGCTTCACACCACCAGGTTTAGGAACAGTTAGTACCCCTCAGCCATCAGACCCCTAAACCAGAGGGGTTAACTTCAATCAGCTTCACTCACGCCAACACTTAACTGTTCCACCAACCTGTGGACTCACTTTCAAGAACCTTTCATCTCATGTTCTTGAAATTAGTTGCTTATTTATCATTATTTCTTCTTTCTTTTTGTATCTGCAGTTTGTTCTCTTTTGTACATTGATTGTCCACCCAGTTGGAGTCTTTCATTGATTCTATTATGGTTATTGGATTTATTGAGTATTCCTATAAGAAAATGAATCTTCCATGGTGACATATATGTACTTTAATAAATTTACTTTGAACTTTTAAATTAGCCATAGACTCTTATTACAACTGAGAACACGAGAACAAGCCCTTCAGCCTGGCCTGTCTGTATCAAACATATTACATATATGGTGAATGAGACCACTGAGTTCCATTTCAGCAAAACTGCCTTATTTTATTATTTGCTTTTGTGCAATTTATTTTCCCTTTGATCTCTTCTTTCAGAATACTACCTTTAGCCTGAAGCTTTGAATGGCTTTACATGTTATTCAACTTAATTCTTTCTTCAAATTCACTTCAGTTCTTACAGTTTCCCCTGTCAATAAAGTCAATCTATATTTAACATGTTCTCTTTCAAGGTACTGTACTGTGCAACCTGGCTCTTCTCTCTCCTAGAGTGAAGCTGGCTGTGGCGACTCGCCCATGCGGTAAGCGAACCAGTTCCAGCAGTCGCGGGCGAGTCCGCAGCCAGCGGCAACCGAGAGGGCTCTGAGTGCAGGGCAGACCTCGGCCCGGAAGCCAACATCACTTCCGCCCTGCAAAGAGCGGGGGATGCTGGGAGCGGGCACTTAAGCACGCGCAAATTGAAACAGTAAACAGTTCAACCAGACCCTGCTCAACTCAGTGTGTTGTTTTCACTCATTGCGCATCAGCACGACTACACTGATGACTCCGACGGTCCAACGGCATTTGGACCCAGCAGGAACGACTCGGCTCTGCAGAATGCAGTTTCCCTTAAACTGCCAACCTTCTGGACCACTCAACTCCTGATCTGGTTCGAGCAGGCAGAGGCCCGGTTCCAGGTCAGGCAAACTGTCTCAGACGCCACCAGGTATTACTGCATCAGCCCCTAGCAACAGACAGGTACGAGGCACTCAAGGCCCTGTTAATCCGCACATTTGGCCTCTCCCGCCGCGAACAGGCCGCGCAGTTATTGCATATGGACGGCCTGGACGACTGCGCACCATCAGCCCTGATGAGCGACATGCTAGCACTGGCAGACGGCCATAAGCCTTGCCTGTTTTTTGAACAGATCTTCTTTGAGCAAATGCCACAAGACATCCGCCTCCTGCTAGCAGATGAAGATTTCTGAGACCCGCGCAGGGTGGCTGCCCATGCGGATGTGCTTTGGCGCACTAAACGAAATGGCAGAACCACCATGGAAATTATTGCTGCGGCATGGCCGAAAGCCCAGCTCTCCCACATCCCAGCAGCGGAGTACGTAACACCCACACCAAGGGACGGCACCACTTCTGGAGTCTTGATGTTTTTATCATCAAAGGTGGGGTTCCGGGGCCCGCCGCTGCCAACAGCCATGCTCGTTCCAGGGAAACGCCAGGAGCAGCCATCACCGATGGCTACGGCGGCTGGTCACCGTGATAGCCTCCTCTACGTTTGGGACAAGCACTCCGGGCGTAGATTCCTGGTGGACACGGGGGCGGAAATCAGTGTCCTACCCCCCTCGAGCCACGATACCCGAACTAGAAGAACAGGACCAGAACTTGCGGCAGCCAACAATAGCACCATCCACACCTACGGCACAAGAGCCATCCCCTTGCAGTTCGGTTCCAGCCGCTTTTCATGGACATTTATGCTGGCCGCGGTATCACAGCCATTACCGGGTGCGGACTTCCTCCGCATGCACTGCCTGCTTGTGGATTTGAAGGGACGACGATTGGTCGATGAGAAGACGTTCCAGACTTTCTCCCTCGGCCAGGCTACCAGCCCCACACCTGGACTCCGTCACTTATTCCGACAACGAGTTTGCCAGAGTATTATCAGAGTTCTCATCTATCAGCACGCCGCAGTTTTCCTCAACACACCCCAAGCACGGCGTGATGCACCACATCCCCACACAGGGACCTCCCCTTCATGCCCGGGCCCGCAGGCTACCACCCGACAAACTCCACCTCGCGAAGGAGGAATTCAAGAAGATGGAGGAGATGGGGATTGTGCGGCGTTCCGACAGCCCGTGGCCTCCCCACTCCATATGGTGCCCAAGTCCGCGGGTGGGTGGAGACCGTGCGGCGACCATAGGAGTCTGAACTATGCCACCACGTCCGATCGCTATCTGATACCACACATCCAGGACTTTACGGCCAACCTGCACGGGGCATGCATCTTTTCAAAGATTGACCTGGTCCGAGGGTATCATCAGATCCCAGTCCACCCAGATGACGTTCCCAAGACAGCCCTCATTACCCCCTTTGGCCTGTTCGAGTTCCTCAGGATGCCGTTCGGGCTCAAAAACGTGGCGCAGACGTTCCAGCGCCTGATGGACGTAGTAGGGCGAGATCTGGACTTTCTATTCATCTACCTGGATGACATACTTATCGCCAGCCGCTCCCACCAGGAACATCTAGCACATTTACATCTGCTCTGCCACCGCCTAAGTGACTACGGCCTGGCTATCAAGCCCGCCAAATGCCAGTTCGGCCTACCCGCCATCGACTTCTTGGGACACCAGATCGACTGCCATGGAGCTGTGCCCCTGCTGGCAAAAGCTGAAGCCATCTGCCAGTTCGCCAGACCTAGCACTGTTAAAGGGCTGCAGAAATTTGTTAGGATGGTTAACTTTTATCACTGTTTCCTGCCCTCAGCGGCCTGGATCTTGCGGTCCCTTTTCGGCTTGATGTCCGGCAAATTCAAAGAGGTCACCTGGACAGAGGAGGCGACAGCGGCTTTTGAACAAGCCAAAAGCACACTAGCAAACGCCACGCTCCTGGTCCACCCCCGGAGGCGGCAGTTGGCGGCATGCTCAAGCAGCTCATCAAAGGCCAGTGGAGGCCACTCGCTTTTCTCAGCCAGCACCTACGATCCCTGGAACTTAAGTACAGCGCTTTCGACAGGGAGCTGCTGGCCCTGTACCTTGCCATCCGGCACTTCAGGTATTTTCTGGAAGGGAGGGAGTTCACAGTCTTTCCAGACCACAAGCCCCTCACTTTCACGTTTGCCAAAGTGTCGGACCCGTGGTTGGGCCGCCAGCAACGCCACCTGTCGTACATCTCGGAGTTTACCACCACAATCAAGCACATCTCCAGGAAGAACAACATGGTAGCCAACATGCTGTCACTCACCTCCGTCCAATCAGTGCACTCTCTGTCTCCGGGGGTGGATTAAGCAGCGTTAGCTGAGGCGCAACGGCTGGACGGAGAGATGTCAGCGTACCAAACCGCAGTCTCAAGACTCCGCCTCGAAGACATACCCATTGAGCCTGAAGATAATGAGCTCCTTTGCGATGTGTTCACCAGGCAGTCTTGGCCCATTGTCCCGACCGCCTGGAGGTGCCGTGTTTTTGACGCCTTGCACGGTTTAGCCCACCCTTCCATCCGGGCAACCATCCAGCTGATCACAGACAGGTTTGTGTGGCACGGCCTATGCAGGCAGGTCGGGCACTGGGCCAGGACATGCACGCACTGTCAAACCTCCAAAATCCAGAGGCACGTGAGGGCCGCACTACAATCCTTCCAGCCGACACACAGGAGGTTCGAACATGCCCACGTGGACATCATCGGCCCACTGCCGGTTTCGAGAGGAGCGAGATACCTGTTCACCATGGTGGACAGGTTCACGAGGTGGCCAGAAGCTGTCCCACTCGCTGACACGGCCATGGAGACATGCGCCAGAGCCCTGATTACCGCCTGGGTGGCACGGTTCGGACTCCGAGCACACGTCACTTCAGACGGGTGGGCAGTTCACATCGGCTTTGTGGTCTGCACTGGCACAACTCCTCAGAACCCAGCTCCACCGAACGACTGCTTACCACCAGCAGTCCAACTGCCTGGTGGAACGTTTCCACAGGCACCTGAACTCAGCCCTGATGGGACGCCTCCGTGGGTCAGACTGGGTTGACAAACTCCCCTGGGTGCTGCTTGGTATCCGCACGGTACCCAAGGAGGACCTGGCCGCATCATCGGCCGAACTCGTTTACGGTGCCCCACTCACAGCTCCCGGTGAGTTTGTGCCAGCACCCCGTGGCCAGGAGGACACACCTACGGCGGTCCTAACTAAACTCCGGGAGCGGCTTGGAACACTTGCCCCAGTCCCGATGTCCCATCACGGAACAACACCCTCTTTCGTGCCCAAGGACCTACAACAGAGCAAGTTTTCATTCGCCGAGGTGCGCACAGACCACCCCTGCAGCGACCAAACGAAGGACCCTATAAGGTGGTGCGCCATAATGGGACAACCTGCATTCTCGACATTGGTGGTCGTGAAGAGACTTTTACCATTGACCGTCTCAAACTGGCGCATCTAGACCTTGAATGCCCGGTTGCGGTGCCACCCCACGACAACGAGGCTGGCCACCTAAAAGAACTGGAAGTGTGCAGGCTGTGGACTCTGCACCTCCTAGCGCCGGTTCGGGGGGGGGGGGCGTGGGCTCATGTGGCAGCTCGCCCATGCGGCAAGTGAACCAGCTCCAGCAGTAACGGGCGAGTCCACAGCCAGCAGCAACCGAGAGGGCTCTGAGTGCAGGGCAGACCACGGCCCGGAAGCTAACATCACTTCCGCCCTGCAAAGAGCGGGGGATGCTGGGAGCGGGCACTTAAGCGCGCGGGGATTGAAACAATAAACAGTTCACCCAGACCCTGCTTGACTCAGTATGTTGTTTTCACTCGTTGCGCATCAGCGCGACTACATGGCCTTTATTTCATTCAGAATTCCAACTGAAAATTGCTTCTTCATCTTATCCATTAGCAAGCCTTGCAATTCAATGACCACCATTCCCCAAGTGATCCCCCTCTACAATGGTGCAGAAGGCTTTTAAGGGTAGGAAATTCTATTCCTCTTGTAGCATAAACTGCTTTGAAACGTCTGAATGTGATGAAATACTTAGAACTCATTCTCACAAATCTCAAACTTCTATCACCCAGGACAGTCGTCACTTAATCAATGTTTCTTTATTTAGAAACAATTGAACTCTTACAGCTCCCAAACTAAAAACATTCCTAGAACTCCTTCACAAGTAGTGCAGTGGTTTGAGGTGCTCTCCATCTTCAGAGGAATTTAAATGGCTAGCTTTGCCTGCAATATGTTTATGAATTTAAAATCACTCCACTGCCATATTGTCTCAATGCTTACTTACCCATCCTCGTAGTTCCACATGAAGATGTCACTGTCAATGGTCAGCCATGCCTTGGCAATCTCAGGAAAAACACCCATCATACAATTGCACTGCATATCTGAGGTACAAGATGTAAGCACATAACCAGTTTTTCTGAAGGTTCACAAATTGAAACAAGGAACTCAATACTGAACCACTTACAGAAGGTAGTCCAAGGTGTTTCATTATTGATAAAACCTGTGATGACGTTGGCATGTGTGAATATGTATGTCAGTGTATCAAGGCACATCCACATGTGCTAGCATGTATCAGCACGTTCAAGCACATTACCACTGGCTGCATTTGCACGCACATAACTAACTTTACATCTATATCTGTGCAAGAGAGACAGTGATACCAGGACCACAAACTACACACAGTCTTGGCAAGTCAATCATGTTGCAGTAACAAAAAGATACGTCCAAACTGCTCCACCAATTCTGGAGGGAGTGGTACTCTCCGGATTGGGCTGATCTCTGGGAGATCGGGTAACGAAACCAGACCAGGTCCTTGCAGTGGATAATCCATATCAGTCATCCCTGATAGCGATGGATTATCTATGGTAAGAAGAATAATTGATCAGAAAAAGCAAAATAATAATTAATTAGAAAAAAACAAATATAGAATAGGATCACGTTCCTCTGTGTCAATGATACCAATTTCAGAATCAGAATCAGCTTTAATATCATTGGCACATGTCATGATATTTGCTGTAATGCAGCAGTAGTACATTGCAATACATAAAACTGAATGAAAGTTAAATTAAATAAGTAGTGCAAAAGGGGAGGGGGGGAGGTAGAGAGGTAACGTTCATGGGTCGAATGTCCATTCAGAAATCCGATACCATAGGTGAAAAAGCTGCTCCTGAACCTGAACATCCAGCGGAATGAGGATTAGGAAGCTTTTAAAAACCAAGAGAAGGCAAATAAAGCAATATGGAGAGAAAAGATGAAACATGAAGGTAGGCCAGCCAATACTATAAGAGGACACCAAAAGGTTTTTCAAACATGTAGAGCAAAAATAGAGGCGAGACTGGCTATTGACTGCTGGAAAATCACCCGGAGAGGTAGTAATGGAGGACAAAGAAATGGCGGACAAACTTAATAGATATTTTGCATCTGGTCTTCACTGTGGAAGACACCAGCAGTATGCCAGAAATTCGAGTATGTCAGGGGGCAGAAGTGAACGTAGTTCCTGGAAGCTGAAAGGTCTAAAAGTAGACAAGATGGACTACAGCCCAGGGTCTGAACGAGGCGGCTGAAGAGATTGTGGAGGCATTAATAATGAACTGACAAGAATCACTAGATTCTGGAATGGCTCCGGAGCACAAGAAAATTGCAAATTTCACTTCACTCTTTAAGAAGGGAAAGAAGCAGAAGAAAGGAAATTATAGGACTAGATGAGGACTAGACTGTAAGAGCAAGGATGTCGTGCTGAGATTTTATAAGTCATTGCCCAGACCATACTTGGGAGTATTGCAAGCAGTTTTGGGCTGCTTAGCTAAGAAAAGATGTGCTGGCATTGGAAGGGGTCCAGAGGAGATTCACGACAATGATTCCACGATTGAAGGGGTTAACATAGGAGGGGTTTTTGATAGCTCTTGGTCTATACTTGCTGGAGTTCAGAAGAATGGGGGGGGGGATATCATTGGATCCTGTCAAATATTGAAAAGCCTCAACAGAGTGGATGTGAAGAGAATGTTTCCTATAGTGTGTGAGTCTAGAACCAGAGGGCACAGCCTCAGAATAAAGGGACAGAAATGAGGAGGAATTTCTTTAGCCAGAAGGTAGTGAATCTGGAATTCATTGCCACAGATGCTGTGGAGGCTAAGTCAGTAAGTATATTTGAAGCAGAAATTAATCGGTTCCTGCTTAGTCGGGGTGTCAAAGATTACTGGGAGAAGGCAAGAGAATTGGATTGAGAGGGATAATGACTCAGCCCTGATGGAACGGCAGAGCAGTCTCGATGAGCTAAACGCCTAATTCTGCTCCTATGCCTCATGTTCTTATATCCCTGTCTATTCAAGCATCCATCTAAATACCTCTTAAACATTGCTATCTCATTTCTTTCAATACCTCCCCTGACAACTTCCTGCTGTAGTAACATTTCCCTGGAAAATTTCCTTTAGAATTTGCCTTTTTCACCTTAAATCTATGGCCTCTCTTATACGACATTTTCTCCCAAGTAAAAAGACCATCTATCCTATGTCTCTCAATTCTGTTAAACTTCTATCAGGTCACCCTCAGCTCTAATGGTCCAGAGAAAACCAGTTTGTAAAACTCCTCATGATGAATACTCTCATTTACAGGGAACATCCTTGGGAACCCCCAAGAACATTTAACATCACAGCTCAATACAAACCACAATATTGTGCTGAGCTTTTAACATACTCCAAGTTCAATGTAACATTTCCCTTCTCACATAGCCCTCTATTTTTCTATCCCCCATGTGCCTATCTAATAGTTTCTTAAATGTTCCTAATGTATCTGCCTCTAACAGTCCTTCCAGGTGAGGCATCACTTCACCTGTGAGTCGACTGGGGTGATATACTGCGTCCGGTGCTCCCGATGTGGCCTTTTATATATTGGTGAGACCCGACGCAGACTGGGAGACCGCTTTGCTGAACATCTACGCTCTGTCCGCCAGAGAAAGCAGGATCTCCCAGTGGCCACACATTTTAATTCCACATCCCATTCCCATTCTGACATGTCTATCCACGGCCTCCTCTACTGTAAAGATGAAGCCACACTCAGGTTGGAGGAACAACACCTTATATTCCGTCTGGGTAGCCTCCAACCTGATGGCATGAACATTGACTTCTCTAACTTCCGCTAGGCCCCACCTCCCCCTCGTACCCCAGCTGTTACTCATTTTTATGCACACATTCTTTCTCTCACTCTTTTTCTCCCTCTGTCCCTCTGAATATACCTCTTGCCCATCCTCTGGGTCACCCCCCCCCGTCTTTCTCCCTAGGCCTCCTGTCCCATGATCCTCTCGTATCCCCTTTTGCCTATCACCTGTCCAGCTCTCGGCTCTATCCCTCCCCCTCCTGTCTTCTCCTATCATTTTGCATCTCCCCCTCCCCCTCCAGCTTTCAAATCCCTTACTCACTCTTCCTTCAGTTAGTCCTGACGAAGGGTCTCGGCCTGAAACGTCGACTGCGCCTCTTCCTATAGATGCTGCTTGGCCTGCTGCGTTCACCAGCAACTTTGATGTATGTTGCCTCTAACACTACCCACCTCTTCTGCATCCTCTCCAAAAATCCACACCCTTCCCATAATATGACCAGAACTGCACCACAAAATACTGGTCTGACCAAATTTTTATTAGCTACAACATGACTTCCAGGATTTTTATACTCAATAACCAACTGATGAAGGCAAATGTCACATGCTTTCTTTACCACCATTTATGTTGGCACTTTCAAAGAACTACAGACTTTCAGATTCTTGGATAATTGGGATCTCTTCTGAGGAAAGTATGACCTGTTCAAAAAGGACAGGTTACACCTGAACCCGAAGGGGACCAATATCCTGGCGGGAAAGTTTAATAGAGCTGTTAAGGAGGGTTTAAACTAATTTGGCAGGGGGATGGGAACCGGAATGACAGAGCAGAGGAAGGGGAAAACAGAAATAAATCTAAGATAGTGAGCAGTAAAGATGTCAGGAAAGACAGGCAGGTGATGGGGCAAATGTGTAGCCATTGGGATGAGTTGCAGTGCAATAAAGTTGCAGTGAAATCAAAGCGATAAGTATCAAATACTGGTCTTAAGGTGTTACACTTAAATGCACGTAGCATAAGGAATAAGGTGGATGATCTTGTTGTACAGCTACAGATTGGCAGGTATGATATTGTGGCCATCACTGAGACAGGGCTAAAGGATGCATGTCTCTGGGAGCTGAACGTCCAAGGATACATGGTGTATCAGAAGGATAGGAAGGTAGGCAGAGGGGGAGGCGTGGCTTTATTGGTAAGAAATGATATTAAATCATTAGAAAGAGGTGATATAGGATCGGAAGGTGCAGAATCTTTATGGGTTGAGCTAAGGAATAGCAGGGGTAAAAGGACCCTGATGGCAGTTATTTATAGGCCTCCAAACAGCTGCAGGGATGTGGACTACAAATTACAACTGGAAATAGAAAAGGCTTGTCAGAAGGGCAGTGTTATGATAATTGTGGGGGATTTTAACATGCGAGTAGATTGGAAAAATCAGGTTGGCAATGGATCTCAAGAGAGAGAATTTGTAGAATGTCTGCGAGATGGCTTTTTAGAACAGCTTGTTGTTGAGCCCACTAGGGGATCGGCTGTACTGGATTGGGTATTGTGTAATGAACCAGAGGTGATTGGAGAGATTAAGGTGAAGGAACCCTTAGGAGGCAGTGATCATAACATGATTGAGTTCACTATGAAATTAGAAAAAGAGAAGCCGAAATCTGATGTGTCGGTGTTTCAGTGGAGTAAAGGAAATTACAGTGGCATGAGAGAGGAACTGGCCAAAGTTGACTGGAAAGAGACACTGGCGGGAAAGATGGCAGAGCAGCAGTGGCTGGAGTTTATGCGAGAAATGAGGAATGTGCAAGACAGGTATATTCCAAAAAAGAAGAAATTTTCGAGTGGAAAAAGGATGCAACCGTGGTTGACAAGAGAAGTCAAAGCCAAAGTTAAAGCAAAGGAGAGGGCATACAAGGAAGCAAAAATTAGTGGGAAGACAGAGGATTGGGAAGTTTTTAAAACCTTACAAAAGGAAACCCAAGAAGGTCATTAAGAGAGAAAAGATTAACTATGAAAGGAAACTAGCAAATAATATCAAAGAGGATACTAAAAGCTTTTTCAAGTATATAAAGAGTAAAAGACAGGTGAGAGTAGATGTAGGACCAATAGAAAATGATACTGGAGAAATTGTAATGGGAGATGAGGAGATGGCAGAGGAACTGAACAAGTATTTTGCATCAGTCTTCACTGAGGAAGACAGCAGGATACCGAACACTCAAGGGTGGCAGGGAAGAGAAGTGTGTGCAGTCACAATTACGACAGAGAAAGTACTCAGGAAGCTGAATAGGCTAAAGGTCGATAAATCTCCTGGACCAGATGGAATGCACCCTCGTGTTCTGAAGGAAGTAGCTGTGGAGATTGCGGAGGCATTAGCGATGATCTTTCAAAAGTCGATAGATTCTAGCATGGTTCTGGAAGACTGGAAGATTGCAAATGTCACTCCGCTCTTTAAGAAGGGGGCAAGGAAGCAAAAAGGAAATTATAGACCTGTTAGCTTGACGTCGGTGGTTGGGAAGTTGTTGGAGTCGATTGTCAAGGATGAGGTTACAGAGTACCTGGAGGCATATGACAAGATAGGCAGAACTGAGCATGAATTCCTTAAAGGAAAATCCTGCCTGACAAACCTATTAAAATTTTTGGAGGAAATTACCAGTAGGCTAGACAAGGGAGATGCAGTGGATGTTGTATATTTGGATTTTCAGAAGGCCTTTGACAAGGTGCCACACATGAGGCTACTTAACAAGATAAGAGCCAATGGAATTACAGGAAAGTTACATACGTGGATAGAGTGTTGGCTGATTGGCAGGAAACAGAGAGTGGGAATAAAGGGATCCTATTCTGGTTGGCTGCCGGTTACCAGTGGTGTTCCATAGGGATCAGTGTTGGGGCCGCTTTTTTACATTGTACATCAACGATTTGGATTATGGAATAGATGGCTTTGTGGCTAAGTTTGCTGACGATACGAAGATAGGTGGAGGGGCCGGTAGTGCTGAGGAAACAGAGAGTCTGCAGAGAGACTTGGATAGATTGGAAGAATGGGCAGAGAAGTGGCAAATGAAGTACAATGTTGGAAAGTGTATGGTTATGCACTTTGGCAGAAAAAATAAACGGGCAGACTATTATTTAAATAGGGAAAGAATTCAAAGTTCTGAGATGCAACAGGACTTGGGAGTCCTCGTACAGGATTCTCTTAAAGTTAACCTCCAGGTTGAGTTAGTAGTGAAGAAGGCAAATGCAATGTTGGCATTCATTTCTAGAGTATAGGAGCAGGGATGTGATGTTGAGGCTCTATAAGGCGCTGGTGAGACCTCACTTGGAGTACTGTGGGCAGTTTTGGTCTCCTTATTTAAGAAAGGATGTGCTGACGTTGGAGAGGGTACAGAGAAGATTCACTAGAATGATTCTGGGAATGAGAGGGTTAACATATGAGGAACGTTTGTCCGCTCTTGGACTGTATTCCTTGGAGTTTAGAAGAATGAGGGGAGACCTCATAGAAACATTTCAAACGTTAAAAGGCATGGACAGAGTGGATGTGGCAAAGTTGTTTCCCATGATGGGGGAGTCTAGTACGAGAGGGCATGACTTCAGGATTGAAGGGCGCCCTTTCAGAACGGAAATGCGAGGAAACTTTTTTAGTCAGAGGGTGGTGAATCTATGGAATTTGTTGCCACGGGCAGCAGTGGAGGCCAAGTCATTGGGTGTATTTAAGGCAGAGGTTGATAGGTATCTGAGTAGCCAGGGCATCAAAGGTTATGGTGAGAAGGCGGAAAAGTGGGACTAAATAGGATAAAATGGATCAGCTCATGATAAAATGGCAGAGAAGACTCGACGGGCCGAATGGCCTACTTCTGCTCCTTTGTCGCATGGTCTTATGGTCTTATGAAATTCCCTCTGTACATCATTTCTCCAAAGGGTCCTGCCATTTAATTGCTTGGTCAAATATGGGCAAATTTCCCTCAGGATCAATAAAGTATATCTGTCTGTCTAAATCTAGGTGGGCACCTTAGTTGGTATGGGCAAGATGGGTTGTATTATCCGTTAAAGATGGCGTCGGTAACTGGCGACTTTGCGTGAACTCTCCCGAGCAAACTGCCCTCTCCACTTTCCTCTACCCAAGAAACCCTTCTAAACTTCCAATTTAGCATGATGAAGATCAACAACACTCTGGCGAAGCCACTGACCAAGCTGGAGACCACCACGCCAGAACTGCTTCTTAAACTCCGGACCACACCTGGACCCGACCAACGAGGCGCACCACGTTCCCGGAGACCCACGGTCTGCTACCGTGCCGGAGCGCTTGGAGACACGGTCCATTCCGACCAGCACCTCTCTGGAGCAGACGACCACACAGAAGTGACGGCGGAGACCTCAAGGAGCCACAGACACTTCCCCGGAGTGACCACCGTAAAGCCCCGTTGATGGCCATCCACAGTTGCCAGAAGTGAGGCCTCCGCCGCCGACCTTGGAAATCGAGCCCCAGGCTCAACTGGAGCGGAGGCCTCCGCAACTGTGACTCGACTTAAGGACTTGTTTCAGCAAGGAGCCCGGCCATCCGGGATTAAGTGTTGGCTTCGGGGCCCGACCCAATCGACAGCCCGGGCCCCCGGCAGCTGGAAGTGGCAGCAGAGCCTCCCCCGCTACTCAGCCCGACCCGGAGCGCCCGACAACACGACCCGCCGACATAAAACAGCTGACAACACACTGCATCGATGGAGACCTGGAAAGATGCACTATTTACCGAGGAAGTGTGAGAAAAGAGCTGGGCTGCTGGTCAGATTGAAGCTGAGGGGCTTCAGGGTCCCTATGCCCACTATCCTACAAGCTAATAGGCAAGCCATAGAGAACAAGGTGGATGATCTTAAAGGGAGACTCACCTACTGCAGGGAGATGCAGAACTGCTGTGTATTCTGTTTCACCGAAACCTGGCTCTCCCCTGCCACCCCTGACTGTGCCATCCGACCGGTGGGATTTTCGATCCATCGGATGGACCGCACGGCATCTTCGGGCAAGACAAGGGGAGGTGGTGTCTGCCTACTGATCAACACTGGGTGGTGCTCGGACACAGTGGCGCTGACAACCTCCTGCAGCCTGGACCTGGAACACCTGTCGGTGAAGTGTCGTCCCTACTATCTGCCACGGGAATTCACCTCGGTCATACTGACAGCGGTCTACATTCCCCCCAAGGCGGATGTGGAGTGTGCTCTGAACATACTGTACACCATCATCAGTGAACTAGGGACCAGGTATCCGGAGGCTTTGCTCATTACGGCCGGGGATTTTAACCTGGCCAACCTCAGAAAGGTGCTGCCAAAGTTATACCAACATGTCTCCTGCCCCACTAGAGGCCTGAATATACTTGACCACTGCTACACAGCAGTCAAGGATGCCTACCGTTCCGTCCCACGACCTCACTTCAGAAAATCAGACCATCAGGCCGTACTTCTCCTCCCGGCTTACAAACAGAAACTGAAGCGGGAGGTCACGGTGTCAAAAGTAGTGTCGCGTTGGACGGAGGAAACGGATGAGGTCCTCCATGACTGCTTTGAATCGGTGGACTGGTTAGTATTCAAGGACTCGGCAGCTAACCTCGATGAGTATGCCTCAGCTGTCACGGACTTTATTTGGAAATGCACGGAGGACTGTGTGTCTCGCAAGACGATCCGGGTATTCCCTAACCGGAAACCTTGGATGAATTATGAGGTCAAGCCCCTTTTAAAGGCTAGAGCTGCGGCTTTTAGGTCCGGGGACACCAGTCGCTACAAGGAATCCAGGCGTGAACTCCAGAAAGCCATTAAGGGCACCAAGAGGCAATATCGAGCCAAGTTGGAAGCCCAGGCTAACCAGAGCAATGCCAGTAGACTATGGCAGGGTCTAAATGAGATCACTAGGCGCAAAGAAAAGTCTGGGAATATCAATAACTGCGGCGCTTCTCTTCCTGACGAACTTAACGTATTCTACGCAAGATTCGAACAGAAGAGGAGCGTCCCACTCCCTCCGGATGAACCGGACCTGGTGGCATCGAGATTCATCATCACCAAGGAGGATGTTAGAAGGGCCTTCCTGAAGATAGGCGACGGGCCCAGATGGCATCCCGGGACGGGTTCTGCGGGCCTGTGCAAGCGAGCTAGCTGGAGCGTTTGCCGATATCTTCAGCTGCTCCTTGCTTCAGTCTAAGATCCCCTCGTGTTTTAAGAAGGCAACGATAATCCCAGTGCCGAAGAAGAGCAAGGTGGCATGCCTGAATGACTATTGACCTATGGCTCTGACATCAATTGCTATGAAGTGCTTCAAGCGATTGGTTATGGCACACATCAGCCACAGCCTACCGGTCAACCTCGACGCTTTGCAATTCGTCTACCAGAGCAGATGCCATCTCTCTGGCCCTACATTCCTCCTTAGAACACCTGGAGAATAAAGACGCATATGTAAGGCTCCTTTTCATTGACTACAGCTCTGCCTTTCATACCATCATTTCAAATAAACTGATTCCTAAGCTCTGGAACCTGGGCCTTAGCACTCAGATCTGCAGCTGGATCTTCAACTTCCTCACAGACAGGACCCAGGCTGTAAAAATAGGGGACAAGCTCTCCTCTACAATCACTCTGAGCACCGGTGCCCCACAAGGCTGTGTACTCAGCCCCCTGCTGTACTCACTGTACACCCATGATTGTGTAGCCAAGTTTCCATCAAGCTTAATATATAAGTTTGCTGATGACACAACAATTGTAGGCTGCATCTCAGGTAATGATGAGTTTGAGTACAGAGAGGAAATTAAGAACCTGGTGGCATGGTGTGAAGACAATAACCTATCCCTCAACGTCAGCAAGACGAAGGAATTGGTTGTTGACCTCAGGAGTAGCGGACCGCACGACCCCATTTACATCGGTGGTGCGCAAGTGGAACAGGTCAAAAGCTTTAAGTTCCTCGGGGTCAATATCACAAATGACCTGAGTTGGTCCAACCAAGCAGAGTCCACTGCCAAGAGGCCCACCAGCGCCTTTACTTCCTGAGAAAACTAAAGAAATTTGGCCTGTCCCCTAAAACTCTCACTAATTCTTATAGATGCACCGTAGAAAGCATTCTTCTAGGGTGCATCACAACCTGGTATGGAAGTTGTCCTGTCCAAGACCAGAAGAAGCTGCAATAGATCGTGAACACGGTGCAGCACATCACACAAACCAATCTTCCATCCGTGGACTCACTTTACGCCACATGCTGTCGGAGCAATGCTGCCAGGATAATCAAGGATGCGACCCACCCAGGCAACACACTTTATGTCCCTCTTCCCTCCGGGAGAAGGCTCAGGAGCTTGAAGACTCCTATGGCCAGATTTGGGAACAGCTTCTTTCCAACTGTGATAAGACTGCTGAACGGATCCTGACCTGGATCTGGGCCGTACCCTCCAAATATCCGGACCTGCCTCTCCAATTTTTTTCACACTACCTTACCTCCCATTTTTCTATTTCCTATTTATGATTTATAATTTAAATTTTTAATATTTACTAATTTTAACTGTTTTTACTATTTAATATTTGTAATCCAGGGAGTGTGAAGCACAGAATCAAATATCGCTGTGATGATTGTATGCTCTAGTACAAATTGTTTGGCGACAATAAAGTATAAAGTATTATCAGACTCTACATTTGTCCTCCTAAAGATCCATCAACTCACACCTATCCAGATTAAACACTATCTGCCATTTCTCTGCCTATATTTCCAACTAGTCTGTATCCTGCTGAACTGTGACAACCCTCCTCAGTATCCTCAACTCCTCCCATTATGCAGTCTGCAAGCACATAATAAGCCACAGCTGATATATTGAAAGACTAGAGGATGCTGACATTGTGCCCTTATTTGAGAAGGGCTGCAAAGACAAGCCAGGGAAGTACAGGTCAGTGAGCTTAACATCACAAATGGGAAATTTGCTGGAGAGGATTCACAGGGGAAGGAATTATTTGCATTTGGAAAGACAAGAACTAATCAGCAATAGTCAGAATAGCTTTCTGTCTAGGTAACATGTTTCACAAAATTGTCTGAGATGTCTAAGAGGACTGTTGAGGGCAGGGTGGCAAATGTCTACACGGACTAGAGCAAGACCTTTGATAAGGTACAAGGTAGGCTTGTCCGGAAGCTGAGATCACAGGGGATGCAGGCTGAGCTAGCCAATTAGACACTAAATTGGCTTGTGATAGGAGTTAGTGGGGTGCTAATGCAAGAGTTGTTTTACAGATTAGAATCAGCATATGACCGGTGGTCTGCCACAAGGATCCATGCTGGGTTCCTATTATTTGTCATCCATGTTAGCAATTTGGTTGTTATGTTGGCGGTATCATTATTAGTTTGTGAATGATACCAAAATTGGTGCTACTGTGATTAGTAAAGAAAGTTACCTAAGGTTATAGCAGCATCCAGATTAACTGGGAAAGCATGCTAAGCAATGACAAATGAAATTTAACTGAGTCAAAATACTGCAGTTTGGGAAGTTACATGAGGACAGAACTTGTGCTGTAAACAGCAAGGCCTTGGAAACGTTGAAGGACAGAGATTTAAGTGTACGGGTACATAGTACCTAGAAATTGGTAAACCAAGTCTTTTTTTAAGCATGTCATACCAGACATTCAGCCATTCTTGTCTGGCATGTGGTGTCAGGATTAACTGGGTCACGTTATGATTCGACCCTTGTATTTTTTACGAGGCTGAGTGGCTAGCTCGACACTCAACCCAACACGGATGAAAAGCGTGCTCAGGGGTGGCCCGACCTGGATTCGATCTCTGGAACCTTCACTCCGGAGTCCGGCGCTGATCTCACCACGCCACCAGCCGGCCACTGGTAAACCAAGTAATAAAGTGGTGATAACAGGATTTGACATGAAGGCCTTCACCAGTCAAAGCAGAGACTGAGAGCTGGAACATCATCTCACAGCAGTACCAAGACATTAGTGAGACCACTTCATTTGCAGTTCTGGTTTCTTGACAATAGAGGGGGATATCATAAAGCCAAACAGGGGGCAGAGAGATTCACAAGAATATTTACAGAACTAGATGGATTCAGTTATAAAGTACGGCTAGATAGCTTGAGACTGTTTTCCCTGCAGTGTAAAAAGCTGAAGGGTGTCCTTTTAGAGGTGTATGAGATCATGAGGGGCAGGAATGGTTGCTTAGAGTGCCAAGCTTTAGATGTTTCAGAAAGGACAGGGTTGGAGGCAAAAGAGGTGGGGGCGTGGCACTGCTGATCAGAGATAGTGTCATGGCTGCAGAAAAGGTGGACGTCATGGAGGGACTGTCTCTGTGGGTGAAAGTTAGGAACAGGAAGGGGTCAATAACTCTACTGGGTGTTTTTTTTATAGACCACCCAATAGTAAACAAGGACATCGAGGAACAGACAGGGAGAGAGATTCTGGAAAGGTGTAATAATAACAGGGTTGTTGTGGTGGGAGATTTTAATTTCCCCAATATTGTTTGGCATCTCCCTAGAGCAAGGGGTTTAGATGGAGTGAAGTTTGTTCAGGAAGGTTTCTTGACACAATATGTAGATAAGCCTACAAGAGGAGAGACTGTACTTGATCTGGTATTGGGAAATGAACCTGGTCAGGTATCAGATCTCTCAGTGGGAGAGCATTCTGGAGATAGTGATCACAATTCTATCTCCTTTACCATAGCATTGGAGGGGAATAGGAACAGACAAGTTAGGAAAGCATTTAATTGGTTTAAGGGGAAATATGAGGCTATCAGGCAGGAATTTGGAAGCATATATTGGGAACAGATGTTCTCAGGGAAATGTACGGTAGAAATGTGGCAAATGTTCAAGGGATATTTGTGTGGAGTTCTGTATAGGTACGTTCCAATGAGACAGGGAAAGGATGGTAGGGTACAGGAACCGTTGGGTACAAAGGCTGTTGTAAATCCAGTCAAGAAGAAAAGAAAAGCTTATGAAAGGTTCAAAAGACTAGGTAATGATGGAGATCTAGAAGATTATAAGGCAAACAGGAAGGAGCTTAAGAATGAAATTCGGAGATCCAGAAGGGGCCATGAAAAGGCCTTGGCAGGCAGGATTAAGGAAAAAAAAAACCCAAGGCATTCTACAAGTATGTGAAGAGCAAGAGGATAAGATGTGAGAATAGGACTAATCAAATGTGACAGTGGAAAAGTGTGTATAGAACCGGAAGAGATAGCAGAGATACTTAATGAATACTTTGCTTCAGTATTCACTACGGAAAAGGATCTTGGCGACTGTAGGGATGACTTACAACAGATCGGAAAGCTTGAAAAGCTTGAGCATATATATATAATAAGAAAGAGGGTGTGCTGGAGCTTTTGGAAAGCATCAAGTTGGATAAGTCACTGGGACCAGTCGAGAGGTACCACAGGCTACTGTGGGAGGCAGGGAGGATATTGCTGAGCCTCTGGCGATGATTTTTGTATCATCTATGGGTACTGGAGAGGTTCCGGAGGATTGTAGGATTGTGAATGTTGTTCCCTTTTTCAAGAAAGGGAGTAGAGATAGCCCATGAAATTATAGACCAGTGAGTCTTACTTCAGTGGTTGGTAAGGCAGGACTTATGAACATTTGAAGAGGCATAGTATGAATCGTCAGCATGGCTTTGTCAAAGGCAGGTCATGCCTTACGAGCCTGACTGAATTTTTTGAGGATGTGACTAAACACATTGATGAATGTAGAGCAGTAGATGTAGTGTATATGGATTTCAGCAAGGCATTTGATAAGGTTCCCCATGCAAGGCTTATTGAGAAAGTAAGAAAGTACGGGATCCAAGGGGACATTGCTTTGTGGATCCAGAATTGGCTTGCCCACAGAAGGAAAAGAGTGGTTCTGGGACCCCTACTCTTTGTGATTTTTATAAATGACCTGGATGAGGAAGTGGAGGGATGGGTTAGTAAATCTGCTGATGACACAAAGGTTGTGGGTGTTGTGGATAGTGTGGAGGGCTGTCAGAGGTTACAGCGGTACATTGATAGGATGCAAAACTGGGTGAGAAGTGGCAGATACAGTTCAACCCAGATAAGTGTGAGATGGTTCATTTTGGCAGGTCAAATATGATGGCAGAATATAGTATTAATGGTAAGACTCTTGGCAGTGTGGAAGATCACTTGGGGTCCGAGTCCATAGGACACTCAAAGCTGCGACGCAGGTTGTCTCTGTGGTTAAGAAGACATGCGGTGATAGGTAGATAGAGCTTACAAAAATAGAGGGCTCTGGGTAACCCTAGGTAATTTCTAAAGTACATGTTTGACACAGCATTGTGGGCCAAAGGGCCTGTAATGCACTGTAGGTTTTCTATGTTTCTATGTTTTCTGAAGATATGGTGAATGGTCCTTTTCTCCAAAAGCTGGGGAACCTAATACTAGAGGGCAGTTTTATGATGAGTGGAAAACTTGAAGGTGACCTTGGGTGCAAGTTCTTCCCACAGGATGATAAGTGTACAATTGGAAGGTTTGAGGAACATGGACGGAATAAATCAACAAAGAGAAGCCACATGGTAGATCTCCTGGGTCCCTTATCCTGGCTCTGTGCTCTTAGTCCTTCAAGTTTACCTCAAGTGCCTAAGCAATTTTCTTCTGAAACCATTGAACAATGCCAATGGAGGTGGGAGGTGCCTTTTGCATCGCTCACTTGGACATCTTGCCTGACAAATCTGTTAGAATTCTCCAAAGAAGTAACAAACAAGGTGGACAAAGATGGATGTCATTTACTTGTATTTTCAGAAGGCATTTAATAAGATGCTTCACATGAGGCTGTTGAACAAGATAAAATCCTATGGTGTTACTGGAAACATACCGGCATGGATAGAGGAGTGGCTGACAGGCAGGAGGCAGTAAGTAGGAATAAAAGGGGCCTTTTCTGGTTGGCTGCCAGTGACTACTGGTGATCCTCAGGGGTTAGTATTGGCACCACTACTTTTCACATTCGATAGTGAAATTGATGGCTTTGTGGCAAAGTTTGCGGATGATACAAAGATAGGTGGAGGGGTAGGTAGTGCTGAGGAAGCAATGCGATTGCAGCAGGACTTAGACAAACTGAAATGGGCAAAAAGGTGACAGATGAAATGTTGATGGGAAATGTATGATAATACATTTTGGAAAAAAGAACAATAGTGTGGACTATTATCTAAGTGGGGAAAAGGTTCAAACCTCAGAGGTACAAAGGGACTTAGGAGATCTCCAAAAGGTTAATTCAAAAGTTGAGTCTGTAGTAAAGAAGGCAAATGAAATGTTGGCACTCATTTCAAGGGAAATAGAATATAAAAACTAGTTAGGGCACATTTGGGAGTACGGACAACAGTTTTGGGCCGCCTATCTCAGAAGAGGATGTGTTGTCATTGGAGTCCAGAGGCAGCTTTGGGCCTGTACTCACTGGAATTTAGAAAAATGCAGGGGGAATAAGGTGGATGTGGAGAGGATGGTGGGGCATCCAGAACTAGAGGGCACAGCCTCAAAACTGAAGGACGCTCTTTTAGAACAGAAGAATAATTTTTTTTTTAGCCAGAGTGGTGAATCTGTGGAATACTCTACCACAGATTGTGGTGGAGGCCAAGTATGTGGGTATATTCAAAGCACAAGTTGATAGATTTCTGATTGGTCAGGGCATCAAGGGATATGGTGAGAGGGCAGGTGTATAGGGTTGAATAGGATCCGAATCAACCATGATGAAATGGCAGAGTGGACTTGATGGGCTGAATGGCCTAATTTCTGTCTTATGGACAGATAATTGAATAGGATAGTACAGGAATATAGGCCTAATGCAAGTAAATGAGGTGAGTGCAGACACACATCTTAATCAACACAGACAAAAGGACACATTTCTGTGCTGGGCATCTGACTTTGCTTCCAACACCCTCATAAAGCAGCAAGTTCAACATCACTGATATTTACTACATTCAAAACATTTTCCTTCTCAACCCTTGTCCAAAACTGTAAACCTGTGCCAGATTATCTTTGTTCTTATCTGAATACAATTTAAATCTCTCCACAATCTTTCCTAAAAAGACCCTTTACCCCACAATCCTGTGAACTAATTAAACTCCTTAAATGCCGAATTTAACCAATCCCTTCTTCCTTCATAAGTCCATATGGTTAATTCTCTGCATATTCATGTGCCTAAAACCCTCTTAAGTGCTTCTATTGCATCTGCCTCTACCACCATCCCACAGCACACATTCAGGCAACCACACACTCTCTGGTTTCTCAATATTTTACAAAATCCTTTCAAATTTCCCCTCAGCCTCCACCGCTCCGAAGAAAAAAAACCCAAGTTTATCCAGCCTCTCGTTATAGCACATGCCCCATACTCCAGGCAACATCCTGGTAAGCCTCTTCTGCATCCGCTCCAAATCCTCCACATCCTTCCTATAATAAAACAACTAGCAGTGAATACAATATTCCTGATGCTGCCTAATCAAAGCTTTATAAAGCTGCAACATAACTTTCTAACTCTTTAACATTACGCTTCAACTCATAAAGGCAGGCATATCACACGCTTTATCAACCTTTGCAACCACTTTCAGCGAACTCCGGGACCTGGACCCTAACATCCCTGTGTCCATTAGCACACAGGGCTGTAGATTAATTTCAATCCACTTGATGGGCTGGGGAAGCGTTAATACAGCAGGTGAGGACGGGCCGAACGGCCCTTTAATTCTTACTGTAGTTTGGCACGTTGAGCAGATCGGTAAGGTCAGGATACAGCCGGTCGTCCTGCAAGTGTTTGTCGATCAGACGCCCAGCGTTTTCCAGCGAGTCCAAAGTGCTGGTGCCGGGCCCGGGACATACCACGGGCGGCATGGTGCTGCCTGGGCGCTCGCTCTGGCCTCGGGATGTCCGGGACGGCGGCTACCGCTTGTAGGAGGTCAGACGCTGGGGCCGGGGACTGGGCCTTGGCCTTGAGCAGTACGATGAAGAGTCCGGGTTGGGGGTCGATAACGGTGCTGCTACCAGTCTCTAGAGCCGTGGGCCAGGGTCCAGACGGCCGCCGCAGGTCTCTGGAGCCTCGGACTAGGGTAGGAACAGTGCCGATCTCTGGAGCCTCGGACTAGGGTAGGAACAGTGCCGATCTCTGGAGCCTCGGACTATGGTAGGAACAGTGCCGAAGTCCGCACGGCCTCAGACTCGGGCTCGGTTCTAGTTCCCGCGCCAATTACTCGCCGCCGCTCTTCGAGCGACTGGTCAAAGGTCAAATGCCAACGAGTGAACAGTCCGAGACAGGAGGAGCTGCGCTACACATCGCCCCCAACGGCCGCCGGAGGACCGACAGCGGCTACGCTGAACATCCGAGGTTCTCGTCATAGTTTTATGTGTGTTTCTCGAATTTCCTGCATTTGCAGATTTCCTCGTGTATCCGAGGTTCTCGTCAACCTGATAACCTCCTCCTTCGTTTTCGCTGCAATATGCGGTTCTGCGCTCTGACCAGCTGTTAAACAATTCCCACACATCAGATGTCAACTTCGACCGTAAAACACTAAAGCAGAAATGCGAGGAAGAGAGCATGGCGCGAGCAGCACACACAAAATGCTGGAGGAACTCAGCAGGTCAGCCAGCATCTATGGGAAAAAGTACAGTCCACGTTTCAGGCAGACAACCTTCAGCATGACCGGAGGAAAAAACATGAGGAATGATATGGCATTAACTAAATTGATTCAGTTTGAGTTTATACTTCACATCTTGGGAGTGATGTCATATAATGTCAAAAGAACGTGGCAGTGAGGGGAAGTTTTACTCTATGAGTAAAACCTGTTCTGTTGACAAAGATTGGTGAAGGAGCAGGTGGTGTTGAGGAAACAAGAAGGATGCAGAAGGAGTTAAACATATTAGGAGAATGGGCAAGAGAGTGGTAAATGAAATACAGTTGGAAAATGCATGGTCACGCACTTTGGTGGTAGAAATAAATATGCGGACTATTTTCTAAATGGGAGAAAATCCAAAAATCTGAGATGCAGAGGGACTTGGGAATCCCTGTGCAGAACACCCTAAAGGTTAACTTGTCGGTAGTGTCAGTGGTGAGGAAAGCAAATGCAATGTTAGCATTCATTTCAAGAAGTCTAGAATACAATAGCAAGGATGTGATGCTGAGGCTTTATAAAGCACTGGTGAGGCCTCACCTTGAGTATTGTGAACAGTTTTGGGCTCCTCATCTTAGAAAAGATGTTCTGGCATTGGGGAGGGTCTAGAGGAGGTTCACGAGCATGATTCCAGGAATGAAAGGGTTATCAGATGAGGAACATTTGATGGCTCAGGGTCTGTATGTATGTCATATGTCACAAATGACCTGACTTGGTCCAACCAAGCAGAGTCCACTGCCAAGAAGGCCCACCAGCACCTTTACTTCCTGAGTAAACTAAAGAAATTTGGCCTGTCCCCTAAAACTCTCACCAGTTTTTATAGATGCACCGTAGAAAGCATTCTTCTAGGGTGCATCACAACCTGGTATGGAAGTTGTCCTGTCCAAGACCGGAAGAAGCTGCAGAAGATCATGAACACGGCGCAGCACATCACACAAACCAATCTTCCATCCTTGGACTCACTTTACACCGCACGCTGTCGGAGCAGTGCTGCCAGGATAATCAAGGACACAACCCACCCAGCCAACCCACTTTTTGTCTCTCTTCCCTCCGGGAGAAGGCTCAGGAGCTTGAAGACTCCTACGGCCAGATTTGGGGACAGCTTCTTTCCAACTGTGATAAGACTGCTGAACGGATCTGGATCTGGGCCATACCCTCCAAATATCCAGACCTGCATCTTGATTTTTTTGCACTACCTTACTTTCTATTTTTCTATTTTCTATTTATGATTTATAATTTAAATTTTTAATATTTACTATCGTTTTGTAATCCAGGGAATGGGAAGCGCAGAATCAAATATCGCTGTGATGATTGTATGTTCTAGTATCAATTGTTTGGCGACAATAAAGTATAAAGTACTCACCAGAATTTATAAGGATGAGGGGGGACCCCATTGAAACCTTTTGAAGATTGAAAGGCCTAGACAGAGTAGATGTGGAAAGGATGTTTCCCATGGTGGGAGAGTCTAGGACAAGAGGGCACAGCCTCAGGATAGAGGGGCGTCCATCCAAAACAGAGATGTAGAGAAATCTCTTAGCCTGAGAGCGGTGAATTTGTGTAATGTATTACCACAGGCAGCTGTGGAGGCGAGGTCGTTTGGTGTATTTAAGGCAACTGGGTTGAGGAGGAGATAAAACAAAAGGACCAGCCACGATTGAATGGCGGAGCAGACTTGACGGACCAGATGGCCTAATTCTGCTGCTATGTCTTATGGTCTCAGGGACATTATATGATATCAGTCCCAAGTGAGACTTGAAACTGAATCAGTTAATGCCGTATCATTCCTCAGTTTTTTCTCCAGTCCCACCCAAGGGTTTTGGCTCGAAATGTCAACTATACTTTTTTCCACAGATGTTACCTGGCCTGCTGAGTTCCTCCAGCAATTTGTGTGTGTTGCTCAGACTTCCAGCATCTGCAGATTTTCTTTTGAGCACAGAGAGAGGCTCTTGCTCTGTGTCTATGCTCAGCCCAACAAAGCCATACTAATTCTGTTTACCAGTTTGTTGCCTGGGTTACAAAGTTCAAAGTAAAATGTATTATCAGAGTACATGCATGACACCACCTACAACCCTGAGACTCTTTTTCTGCGGGCATACTTAGTGAATCTATAGGACAGTAACTGTAAGCTGTAAACATCGGGAGCTGTTAACCTGCCAAACTTCTGCAGACTCCTGAGAAAGAGAGGCATTGTCATGCTTTCTTTGTAATTGTATGCATATGATGGGTGCAGGTCAGGTCCGCTGAGATAGTGACACCCAGGAATTTAAAGTTGCTGATCCTTTCCAGCTCTGATCCTGTGTTGATTACTGGTTCACGGACCTCTGGTTTCCCTCTCCTAAAGTCTGCAGTCAGTTTCTTGGTCTTATTGACAACAAATGAGAGGTTGTTGTTATTACACCAAATTTTCAGTCTGCCTCCTGTATGCTGATTCATCATCACCTTTGATATACCCCACAACAGTGGTGTCATCAGCAAATGTGTATATGATGTTGGAGCTGTACTGAGCCACACAGTCGGAGGTGGAAAGCAAGTAGAGTGCGGAGTGGTTAAGTACAAATCCCTGTGGTTCTCCTGTGCTGATGGATATTGTGCGGAAGATATTTGCCAATCCAAACTGACTAGAGTCTACAAGTGAGGAAATCCAGGATCCAATTGTGTAAAGAGGAGAGTCCAGAAGGATGATTCCAGGAATTAAGGGGTTAACATACGAGGAGATTTTGGCAGCTTTGAGCCTGTACTCATGGGAGGATCTCATTGAAAACAATCGAATGTTGAAAGCGCAAACAACAGGAATTCTGCAGATGCTGGAAATTCAAGCAACACCATCCTGACGAAGGGTCTCGGCCTGAAACGTCGACTGTACCTCTTCCTAGAGATGCTGTCTGGCCTGCTGCGTTCACCAGCAACTTTGATGTGTGTTGCTTGAATGTTGAAAGGATTAGATAGGGTGGATTTGGAGAGGAGGTCTCCTATGGTAAGGGTATCCAGAACTAGCAAGCACAGCCTCAAAATTGAGGGTGACCCTTTAGAACAGAGGTAAGGGGAATGTTTTTCAGTCAGAGAGTAGTGAATCTGTGAAATGCTCTGCAACAGACTGTGGTGGAGGCCAAGTCCATGAGTATATTTAAGGCGGAAGCTGATATTTTACTGATTGGTCAGGGCAGCAAAGGATATGGCAAGATATCCTGAAGTGGGAGGGAGAACAGCCAGAGGTCGTGGTACATATAGGTACCAATAACATAGGTAGGAAAAGGGAAGAGGTCCTGAAAGGAGAATATAGGGAGTTGAGAAAAAGGACCGCAAAGATAGTAATCTCGGAATTACTGCCTGTGCTACGCAACAATGAGAGTAGGAATGCAATGAGGTGGAGGATTAATGTGTGGCTGAGCAATTGGAGCAGGGTGCAGGGATTCAAGTTTTTGGATCATTGGGACCTCTTTTGGTGCAAATGTGACCTATACAAAAAGGACGGGTTACACTTGAATCCTAGGGGAACCAATATCTTGGCAGGGAGATTTGCGAGGGCTACTGAGGTGACTTTAAGCTAGAATGGTTGGGGGGTGGGAATCAAATTAAAGAGACTAAGAGAGAGGAGGTTAGTTCACAAATAGAGAAAGCGAGAAGACAGTGTGTCAGGGAGGATAGGCAGGGGACAGAGATCAGGAGCACTCAGATCAAAGATGTAGGGGACAAGGAAGAAAAAGATAACAAAGTTGTTTGCTCAATTAAGGATAAACAGAGAGTAAGAGGTGGAGAGTTTCTTAAATGCATCTATTTTAATGCTAGGAGCATTGTAAGAAAGGTGGATGAGTTTAAGGCATGGATTGATACCTGGAAATATGTTGTAGCTATTAGTGAAACGTGGTTGCAGGAGGGGTGTGATTGGTAATTAAATATTCCTGGATTTCCTTGCTTCAGGTGTGATAGAATTGGAGGAGCAAGAGGGGGAGGAGTTGCATTGCTAGTCAGAGAAAATATAACAGCGGTGCTCTAGCAGGATAGATTAGTGGACTCATCTAGGGAGGCTATTTGGGTGGAATTGAGGAATAGGAAAGGTGTAGTGATGCTTATAGGGGTGTATTATAGACCACCTAATGGGGACAGAGAACTGGAGAAGCAAATTTGTAAGGAGATAGCAGATATTTGTAGTAAGCACAAGGTTGTGATTGTGGGAGATTTTAATTTTCCACACACAGACTGGAAAGCCCATACTGTAAAAGGGCTGGATAGTTTGGAGTTTGTCAAATATGTGCAAGATAGTTTTTAGCAGCAATACATAGAGGTACCAACTAGAGAAGGGGCAGTGTTGGACCTCCTGTTAGGGAATGAGATAGGGCAGGTGACGGAGGTATGTGTTGGGGAGCACTTCGGGTCCAGTGATCACAATACCATTAGTTTCAATATAATTATGGAGAAGGATAGGACTGGACCCAGGGTTGAGATTTTTGATGGGAGAAAGGCTAACTTTGAGGAGATGCGAAAGGATTTAGAAGGAGTGGATTGGGACAATTTGTTTTATGGGAAGGATGTAACAGAGAAATGGAGGTCATTTAAAGGTGAAATTTTGAGGGTACAGGATTTTTATGTTCCTGTTAGGTTGAAAGGAAAGGTTAAACGTTTGAGAGAGCCATGGTTTTCAAGGGATATAGGAAACTTGGTTCGGAAAAAGAGAGGGATCTACAATAAATATAGGCAGCTTGGAGTTAATCAGGTGCTCAAGGAATATAAAGAATGTAAAAAGAATCTTAAGAAAGAAATTAGAAAAGCTAAAAGGAGATACGAGGCTGCTTTAGCAAGTAAGGTGAAAATAAATCATAGTCATAGTCATACTTTATTGATCCCGGGGGAAATTGGTTTTCCGTACAGTTGCATCGTAAATAATAAATAGTAATAGAACCATAAATAGTTAAATAGTAGTATGTAAATTATACCAGTAAATTATGAAGTAAGTCCAGGACCAGCCTATTGGCTCAAGGTGTCTGACCCTCCAAGGGAGTAGTTGTAAAGTTTGATGGCCGCAGACAGGAATGACTTCCTATGACGCTCTGTGTTGCACCTCAGTGGAATGAGTCTCTGGCTGAATGTACTCCTGCGCCCACCCAGTACATTATGTAGTGGATGGGAGACATTGACCAAAATGACATGCAACTTGGACAGCATCCTCTTTTCAGACACCACCGTGAGAGAGTCCAGTTCCATCCCCACAACATCACTGGCCTTACGAATGAGCCTGTTGATTCTGTTGATGTCTGCTACCCTCAGCCTGCTGCCCCAGCACACAACAGCAAACATGATAGCACTGGCCACCACAGACTCGTAGAACGTCTTCCGCATCGTCCAGCAGATGTTAAAGGACCTCAGTCTCCTCAGGAAATAGAGACGGCTCTGTCCCTTCTTGTAGACAGCCTCAGTGTTCTTTGACCAGTCCAGTTTATTGTCAATTTGTATCCCCAGGTATTTGTAATCCTCCACCATGTCCACACTGACCCCGCTGGATGGAAACAGGGGTTACGGGTACCTTAGCTCTCCTCAGGTCCACCACCAGCTCCTTAGTCTTTTTCACATTAAGCTGCAGATAATTCTGCTCACACCATGTGACAAAGTTTCCTACCGTAGCCCTGTACTCAGCCTCATCTCCCTTGCTGATCAAAAGGGTTTCTACAGTTATATTGATAGCAAAAGGATAGTGAGGGATAAAATTGATCCCTTAGAGAATCAGAGTGGACGGCTATGTGTGGAGCCAAAAGAGAAGGGGAAGATTCTGAACAACTTCTTTTCTTTGGTATTCACTAAGGAGAAGGATAAAGTGTAAGGTAAAGGAAACAAGAAGGGTAGTTATGGAAAGTATGACGATTAAAGAAGAGGAAGTACTGGCGCTTTTAAGGAATATAAAAGTGGATAAGTCTCCAGGTCCAGACAAGATATTCCCTAGGACCTTGAGGGAAGTTAGTGTGGAAATAGCAGGGGCTCTGACAGAAATTTGTCGTGTCATTAGAAACAGGGATGGTGCCAGAGGATTGGCGTATTGCTCATGTGGTTCCATTGTTTAAAAAGGGTTCTAAGAGTAAACCTGGCAATTATCGGCCTGTAAGTTTGACGTCAGTGGTGGGTAAATTGATGGAAAGTATTCTTAGAGATGGTTTATATAATTATCTGGATAGACAGGGTCTGATTAGGAACAGTCAACATGGATTTGTGTGTGAAAGGTCATGTTTGACAAATCTTATTGAATTTTTTGATGAGGTTACTAGGAAAGTTGACTAAGGTAAAGCGGTGGATGTTGTTTATATGAACCTTTGACAAGGTTCCACGTGGAAGGTTAGTTAGGAAGGTTCAATCATTAGGCATTAATATCGAAGTAGTAAAATGGATTCACCAGTGGTTGGATGGGAGATGTCAGAGAGTAGTGGTAGAAAACTGTGTGTCAGATTGGAGGACGGTGTGTAGCGGTGTGCCTCAGGGATCTGTACTCGGTCCAATGTTGTTTGTCATATATATTAATGATCTGGATGATGGTGTGGTACATTGGATTAGTAAGTATTACAGAAGACGTCCTGGTCATCCGCTGCGCCTAGTCCCATCTCCAGCCGTCTAGACTCTGTCTTGCCACTGGATCCAGATGGGAATTGGGAAGCGAGAGTGAGGCTGACGCTGCGCAACTCTCCCTCACTTAAATCCAAATCACGCGCTAGTATGGTGTCGAGGTCTTCATCGACGCCAACGATGGACGAACAACATGCAGATGATACTAAGATAGGAGGTGTTGTGGATAATGAAGTAGGTTTTCAAAGCTTGCAGAGAGATTTAGGCCAGTTAGAAGAGACGGCTGAAAGATGGCAGATGGAGTTTAATGCTGATAAGTGTGAGGTGCTACATTTTGGTAGCACTAATCAAAATAGGACATACATGGTAAATGGTAGGGCATTGAAGAATGTTGTAGAACAGAGGGATCTAGGGATAATGGTGCATAGTTCCCTGAAGGTGGAATCTGATGTGGATAGGGTGGTGAAGAAAGCTTTTGGTATGCTGGCCTTTATTAATCAGAGCATTGAGTATAGGAGTTGGGATGTAATGTTGAAATTGTATAAGGCATTGGTAAGGCCAAATTTGGAGTATTGTGTACAATTCTGGTCACCGAATTATAGGAAAGATGTCAATAAAATTGAGAGAGTACAGAGGACATTTACTAAAATGTTGCCTGGGTTTCATCTCCTAAGTTACAGAGAAAGGTTGAACAAGTTAGGTCTTTATTCTTTGTAGCGTAGAAGGTTGAGGGGGGACTTAATAGAGGTATTTAAAATTATGAGGGGGATAGATAAAGTTGACATGGACAGGCTTTTTCCATTGAGAGTGGGGGAGATTCAAACAAGAGGACACGAGTTGAGTGTTAAAGGGCAAAAGTTTAGGGGTAACATGAGAGGAAACTTCTTTACTCGGAGAGTGGTAGCTGTGTGGAACGAGCTTCCAGCAGAAGTGGTTGAGGCAGGTTTGATATTGTCATTTAAAGTTAAATTGGATAGATATATGGACAGGAAAGGAATGGAGGGTTATGGGCTGAGTGCAGGTCGGTGGGACTAGCTGAGAGTAAGAGTTCGACACGGACTCGAAGGGCCAAGATGGCCTGTTTCCATGCTGTAATTGATATATGGTTATATGGTCAATGAACCTATGTAAAACTCACTATTGTTTTCTCTTTTGGCTCTCTTTTTATAGTGCTTAATTAATTAACTAGTGGCATTCCTCAGGGGTCTGTATTGGGACTGCTACTTTTCACATTGATTGTCAATGATTTAGATAATGGAATTGATGGCTTTGTGGCAAAGTTTGTGGATGATACGAAAATAGGTGGAAGGGTAGGTAGTGCTGAGGAACCAATGCAATTGTAGCAGGTCTTAGACAAATTGGAAAATGGGCAAAAAAGTGGCAGATGGAATACAGTGTTGGGAAATGTATGATAATACATTTTGGTAAAAGGAACAATGGTGTAAACTAATACCTAAATGGAGAAAAGGTTCAAACATTAGAGGTGCAGAAGGACAGAGGAGTCCTGCAAGACTCCCAGAAGGTAAATTTACAGGTTGAGTCTGTGGTAAAGAAGGCAAATGCAATGTTGGGATTTATTTCAAGGGGAATAGAATATAAAAGCAAAGAGATATTGCTGAGCCTTTATAAAACACTAGTCAGGCCTCCCTTGGAGTTTTGTCAACAGTTTTGGGCCCCATATCTCAGAAAGGATTTGTTGTCACTGGAGAGAGTCCAGAGGAGGTTCACGAGGATGATTCTGGGAAATGAAGGGGTTAACATATGAGGAAACTTTGGCTGCTTTGGGCCTGTACTCACCGGAATTTGGAAAAATGTGGTGGAATCTCATTGAAACCTACCAAATGTTGAAAGGACTAGATAGGGAGGATGTGAAGAGGATGTTTCCTCTAGTGGGGGTATCGAGAACGAGAGGGAAGAGCCTCAAAATTGAGGGACGACCCTTTAGAACAGAGGTGAGGAGGAAGTTTTTTAGTCACAGAGTGAGGAATCTGTGGAATGCCCTTCCACAGACTGCTGTGGAGGCCAAGTCCATGCGTATACTTAAGGCGGAACTTGATTGTTTCCTGATGGGTCAGGGCATCAAAAGGCATGGCAAGAAGGCAGGTGTATGGGGTTGAGTGGGATCTGGGATCAGTCATGATGGAATGGTGGAATAGACTTGATGGGCTGAATGGCCTAATTCTGCTCCTATGTCTTATGGGATGGAACACTCTTGTATCTCCTGCCCGATGGTCGTAGTGAGAAGACAGCATTGCCTGGATGTTGGGGGTCCTTGATGATGAGTGTTCCTTGTAGATGTGGTCAATGATGGAGAGACTTTTGCCTCTGATGGACTGGGCTGTATCCACCATTTTTTTAAAAACAAGAAAAAGTTTGCGGATGCTGGAAATCCAAGCAACACACACAAAATGGTGGAGGAACTCAGCAGGCCAGACAGCATCTATGGAAAAGCGTACAGTCAATGTTTCAGGCCAAGACCCTTCATCAGGTCTTGAGAGAAAAAACAGATGAGGAGTCAGAGTTAGACTGTGGGTGGAGGGGAGGAAGAAACACAAAGTGATAGGAAAGAACAGAAGGAGAAGAAAAGGGGGAGGAAAACCAGAGGGAGGTGATAGGCAGATAAGGAGATAACATGAGAGAGGGAAATGGGAATGGGGGGAGGCATTACCAGACTTCATTGGGGTATCAGAAGAGGAGCGAGTTAACAACTTCCTTGGTGTAATCGTTTCAGAGGACCTGTCCCAGGCCCAGCACATAAGTGCGATAACAAACAAAGCATGGCAGCGCCTCTACTTTCTCAGAAGTTAGCAAAAATTCGGCATGACATTTAAAACTTCGACAAACCTCTGTAGATGTTGTTATGTACCAGCAGTAATAGACCACAAACTGAGTCAAGTTTCAATGTTAAAACCACTATATTTATTAGTATCTACTCAGAAATATAAAAAGTTAAACAAACAACTCTTCTAAACAGAAGTTAACAGTGCTAAGCGTTGTAGCTCCCAAACTGTCAAGCTTAGGAACAGTTCTTAAAGTCTTAAGTTGGCAAACTAGAAAGGTCCAGTAGCCCACAGAATGTGAGGGGAGAAACTTGTAAAATGCAGAGAGGAGGCGATCACAAAGAATTCCACAGGTTCCACGCTGGGAAAACAAAGTAACAGTTGCCGAAGACCTTGTCCGTCGAGTCGTCCCGAAATCCATGTAGAAATATCACAAGGTGACAGTCATGGAATATTCCTTAGCACAAGTGGTTACCACATTACATACCCAAAACCATGTAAGGGTTAACAAAGGTGGTCGCCACAGGGTACTCCAACAAAATCCACGTGTGGATCATATGAAGTGACAGTCACAAGTCCACTCTGCACTGGGTGCTGCTGATCAACCCATTTCTCAGGGCATGGGAAAGTATCAGACTTTACCCATTGCTGCAGCAAGCTCCTGCCAGCAGCTTGCAGTCCAAAGCTTCCACATTCTCTCTCTCTTGCTCCTTCTTTCCGAAAGTCTCAGAGGTCTGTCACAGCTTGTCATACTGACGTCATAGTCCCGCCTCATCCAGGCTTTTTAAAGTGACACAGTAAACGAAACCGTGGTCACGTAACAATGTGTTGTGGAGAGTGTGTTGACTGGCTGCATCACAGTCTGGTATGGAAGCACCAATGCCCTTGAATGGAAAATCCTACAAAAATAGTGGATGTGCTCAGTCCATCACAGCTAAAGCCCTCTACGCCATGGAGCGTTGTCGCAGGAAAGCAGCATCCATCATTAGGGACCCCCACCACCTATGTAATGCTCTCTTCTCACTGCTGCCATCAGGAAGAAGGGACAGGAGCCATAGAACTCACATCACCAGGTTCAAGAACAGTTATTACCCTCAACCATCAGGCTTTCGAACCAGAGGGGATAACTTCACTCAACTTTACTTGCCTCATCCCTGAACTGTTCCAATAACCTATGGATTCACTTTCAAGGACTCTTCATCTCAAGTTCTCTATTATTTATTTATTAATTATTTTTTCTTGTTTATTTTTTCTTTCTATATGCATAGTTTGTTGTCTTTTACACAGTGGTTGTCTGCCCTGTTGGTGTGGTCTTTCATTGATTCTGTCATGGTTTTTGGATTTATTGATTATGGCCCACAAAAATGAATTTCAGGGTTGTATATGGTAACATACATGTACTTTGAGAATAACTTCTGTGCAAAATATAACAAGGAATACACTGCCTGAGGTGGTGGTAGATGCTAATACGAACTGTACTCTTAAATAGACACATGGCTATAGAAAGACACAGGGTTATGGACTGTGCAGGAGGGAAGGTTTAGATTGAATGTGGAGTAGGTTTATATGGTTTGGCATAACATTGTGGACTGAGGGCCTGGACTATGCAGTGCATTGTATATTCTATGGGAATCTCTGATAACCTTCCACGCTGTAGCTGTTACTATGTTCTATTGTGATTCAATCAAAAAATAGTAATTTTTAATCTATTTCTCATTTCCCCTGGGAACACCCTCATCAGCAGGTATCCCACCACCAACACCCCACCACCCCGATCATCTTGATTTGGAAAAATAGGCTCATTTCCTTCATCATCACCCAAATATAGGAACTTGCTTTGTCCGAACACCTTCACCATTCCCCCCCTGCCCCAGCTCTGCAATCTTCTCACTCTCCCACTTTTGCCAGTGTTCAAAATTTCCTGGCTTGAGGGACTTTTGCAGTGGAAGATTGCAATGAAACACCAACATTTACAAGGGTCACTTAATAAAAATAAATGTGTTGACAATTTATAGAACATAGGTAGAACAGTACAGCACAGTACAGGCCCTTCGACCCACAATGTTGTGCCGACCCTTAAACCCTGCCTCCCATATAACCCTCCACTTTAAATTCCTTCATATACCTGTCTAGTAATCTCTTAAACTTCACAGGTGTATCTGCCTCCACCACTGACTCAGGCAGTGCATTCCACGGACCAACCACTCCCTGAGTAAAAAACCTTCCTCTAATATCCCCCTTGAACTTCCCACCCCTTACCTTAAAGCCATGTCCTCTTGTATTGAGCAGTGGTGTCCTGGGGAAGAGGCGCTGGCTATCCACTCTATCTATTCCTCTTAATATCTTGTATACCTCTATCATGTCTCCTCTTATCCTCCTTCTCTCCAAAGAGTAAAGCCCTAGCTCCCTTAATCTCTGATCATTATGCATACTTTCTAAACCAGGCAGCATCCTGGTAAATCTCCTCTGTACCCTTTCCAATGCTTCCACATCCTTCTTACAGTGAGGTGACCAGAACTGGACACAGTACTCCAAGTGTGGCCTAACCAGAGTTTTATAGAGCTGCATCATTACGTCGCAACTCTTAAACTCTATCCCTCGACTTATGAAAGCTAACACCCCATAAGCTTTCTTAACTACCCTATCTACCCATGAGGCAACTTTCAGGGATCTGTGAACATGTACCCCGAGATCCCTCTGCTCCTCCACACTACCAAGTATCCTGCCACTTACTTTGTACTCTGCCTTGGAGTTTGTTCTTCCAAAGTGTACAACCTCACACTTCTCCGGGTTGAACTCCATCTGCCACTTCTCAGCCGCTTCTGCATCCTATCAATGTCTCTCTGCAATCTTTGACAGTCCTCTACACTATCCACAACACCACCAACCTTTGTGTCGTCTGCAAACTTGCCAACACACTCTTCTACCCCCACATCCAGGTCGTTAATAAAAATCACGAAAAGTAGAGGTCCCAGAACAGATCCTTGTGCGACACCACTAGTCACAATCCTCCAATCTGGATGTACTCCCTCCACCACCACCCTCTGCAGGCAAGCCAATTCTGAATCCACCTGGCCAAACTTCCCTGGATCCCATGCCTTCTGACTTTCTGAATAAGCCTACCATGTGGAACCTTGTCAAGTGCCTTACTAAAATCCATGTAGATCACATCCACTGCACTACCCTCATCTATATGCCTGGTCAGCTCCTCAAAGAACTCTATCAGGCTTGTTAGACACGATCTGCCCTTCACAAAGCCATGCTGACTGTCCCTGATCAGACCATGATTCTCTAAATGCCCATAGATCCTATCTCTAAGAATCTTTGCCAACAGCTTTCCCACCACAGACTTAAGGCTCACTGGTCTATAATTACCCGGACTATCCCGACTACCTTTTTTGAACAAGGGGACAACATTTGCCTCCCTCCAATCCTCCGGTACCATTCCTGTGGATAACGAGGACATAAAGATCCTAGCTAGAGGCTCAGCAATCTCTTCCCTCGCCTCATGGAGCAACTTGGGAAATATTCCGTCAGGGCCCGGGGACTTATCCGTCCTAATGTATTTTAACAACTCCAACACCTCCTCTCCCAACATGCTCCAGAACATCATCCTCACTTGTTACATACACCTGTTAGGGTGCATTCTCCAGTTACCTTATAAGGTAACCATAGCCTTCAGCCAATGCAGTCGTCGATGTAGCGAAGGAAAAGTGGGGGACAGATACCAGCAACACACATCAAAGTTGCTGGTGAACGCAGCAGGCCAGGCCGCATCTGCAGGAAGAGGTGCAGTCCTGACGAAGGGTCTCGGCCTGAAACGTCGACTGCACCTCTTCCTACAGATGCTGCCTGGCCTGCTGCGTTCACCAGCAACTTTGATGTGTGTTGCTTGAATTTCCACATCTGCAGAATTCCTGTTGTTTGCGGACAGATACCAGAATAGGTATGGAACATAGATTGTTCCACAAAGCCAACAAAAAGGCAGGCATAGCTAGGACCCATATGGGTGCCCATAGCTACACCTTTCGTTTGGAGGAAGTGGGAGGAGCCAAAGGAGAAATTATTAAGAGTAAGGACTAATTCCGCTAGATGGAGCACAGTGGTGGTAGAGGGGAACTGATTAAGTTCCCCTCTACGACTGCATTGGCGCTGCTTCCTGCACGCATGCTGAGCTTGTTGACTTTATTAACTTTGCCTCCAACTTTCACCCTGCCCTCAAGTTTACCTGGTCCATTTCTGACACCTCCCTCCCCTTTCTAGATCTTTCTGTCTCTGTCTCTGGAGACAGCTTATCCACTGATGTCTACTATAAGCCTACTGACTCTCACAGCTATCTGGACTATTCCTCTTCTCACCCTGTCTCTTGCAAAAACGCCATCCCCTTCTTGCAATTCCTCCATCTCCGCCGCATCTGCTCTCAGGATGAGGCTTTTCATTCTAGGACGAGGGAGATGTCCTCCTTTTTTAAAGAAAGGGGGTTCCCTTCCTCCACTATCAACTCCACTCTCAAACGCATCTCCCCCATTTCACGTGCATCTGCTCTCACTCCATCCTCCCGCCACCCCACTAGGAATAGGGTTCCCCTGGTCCTCACCTACCACCCCACCAGCCTCCGGATCCAACATATTATTCTCCGTAACTTCCGCCACCTCCAACAGGATCCCACCACTGAGCACATCTTTCCCTCCCCCCTTCTCTCTGCTTTCCGCAGGGATCGCTCCCTACGCGACTCCCTTGTCCATTTGTCCCCCCCCATCCCTCCCCACTGATCTCCCTCCTGGCACTTATCCTTGTAAGCGGAACAAGTGCTACACATGCCCTTACACTTCCTCCCTTACCACCATTCAGGGCCCCAAATAGTCCTTCCAGGTGAGGCGACACTTTACCTGTGAGTCGGCTGGGGTGATATACTGTGTCCGGTGCTCCCGATGTGGCCTTCTATATATTGGCGAGACCCGACGCAGACTGGGAGACCGCTTTGCTGAACACCTACGCTCTGTCCGCCAGAGAAAGCAGGATCTCCCAGTGGCCACACATTTTAATTCCACATCCCATTCCCATTCTGACATGTCTATCCACGGCCTCCTCTACTGTAAAGGTGAAGCCACACTCAGGTTGGAGGAACAACACCTTATATTCCGTCTGGGTAGCCTCCAACCTGATGGCATGAACATTGACTTCTCTAACTTCCGCTAATGCCCCACCTCCCCCTCGTACCCCATCTGTTATTTATTTTTATACACACATTCTTTCTCTCACTCTCCTTTTTCTCCCTCTGAATATACCCCTTGCCCATCCTCTGGGTTCCCCCCCCTTGTCTTTCTTCCCGGACCTCCTGTCCCATGATCCTCTCGTATTCCTTTTGCCAATCACCTGTCCAGCTCTTGGCTCCATCCCTCCCCCTCCTGTCTTCTCCTATCTTTTTGGATCTCCCCCTCCCCTTCCCACTTTCAAATCTCTTACTAACTCTTCCTTCAGTTAGTCCTGACGAAGGGTCTCGGCCTGAAACGTCGACTGTACCTCTTCCTAGAGATGCTGCCTGGCCTGCTGCATTCACCAGCAACTTTGATGTGTGTTGCTTGAATTTCCAGCATCTGCAGAATTCCTGTTGTCTCAGTTCATCACCTTTGTTCATGATGCTTCTTGCATTGAAGTACATGCACTCTTAGACGACGGCAAGCGGGAGAGTCTGGATCAGCCACTGACCCTGGACGAGCTGACAGGCTCCATCCGTTCCTTTGGGTCGGGTAAGACTCCCGGAAGCGACGGCTTACCGGCTGAGTTGTACTCGGCTCTGTGGAACTGGATGGGCCCAGACCTGCTGGAAGTGTACAACGCTATGCTTCTGGCTGGCAGTATGTCTGAGACCATGAGGAAGGGCATCATCACCCTCATCTACAAGCAGAAGGGGGAAAGGGAGGACATTAGAAATTGGAGACCCATCTCTCTCCTGAATGTGGACTACAAGATCCTGTCCAAGGCTATCGCCAACAGGGTCAAGTCTGCTCTGGGACAGGTGATTCACCCAGACCAAACCTGTGCTGTACCAGGCAGGAAGATCTCAGACAGCCTCGCGCTGCTGAGGGACACCACCGCCTACGTGCAGGACAGGGGGGTGGACGCCTGCCTGGTCAGCTTGGACCAGGAGAAAGCCTTCGACAGGATATCGCACACGTACATGGCGGACGTGCTCTCCAAAATGGGATTTGGGGAGGGAATCCGGAATTGGATCAGACTGCTCTACACAGACATCCGTAGTGCAGTCCAGGTTAACGGGTGGGAAACAGACAGCTTCCCCATCAGGTCTGGAGTCAGGCAGGGCTGTCCCCTCTCCCCGTCTTGTTTGTCTGCTGCATAGAACCCTTTGCGGAAGCCATCAGGAGGGATGAGGGCATAAGAGGGGTGACGCTGCCAGGCAGTGGAGGGACCCAAGTGAAAACCTCCCTGTACGTGGACGACGTCACCGTCTTCTGCTCTGATCCGAGGTCAGTTCGCAGGTTGATTGGCACCTGCGAACAGTTCGAGCTAGCGTCGGGGGCCAGGGTCAACCGCACGAAGAGCGAAGCCATGCTCTTCGGCAACTGGCCCGACTGATCCAGCGTCCCCTTCACCATCAGGTCTGACCACGTGAAGGTGTTGGTGATCTGGTTCGGAGGGGCGGAGGCGTGCAACAAGAACTGGCAGGAGCGGACTGCCAAGGTGAAACAGAAACTGGGACTGTGGGGAGGGCGCTCCCTGTCGATAATGGGCAAGAACCTGGTCATCAGGTGTGAGGTGCTCTCAGGGCTGCTGTACTTGGCGCAGGTCTGGCCCATCCCCCGCTCCTACAGCTCGGAAATCACTCGGGCTGCCTTCAGATTCGTCTGGGGATCCAAGATGGAGCGGGTGAGACGGACCGCCATGCACAAGTCCCTGGACAACGGGGGCAAGAATGTCCCCAATGTCGCCCTCACCCTGATGGCCAGCTTCGTATGTGGCTGCATCAGGTTGTGTGTAGAGCCCAGGTATGTGGGCACCAAGTACCACTATGTGCCCAGGTTCTACTTGTCGCCCTGGCTACGAAGGATGGGTCTGGCCCCACTCCCGCGCAACGCCCCAGTCAGCTGGTCGTTGCCGGCATACCTGTCCTACGTAGCAAAGTTCTTCCAGGAGAACGCCTTTGACCACAGGGCCGTCAGGCAGTGGTCGGCACGTAGTGTCCTGCAGGCACTGCAGGAGAAGGACGTGATGGACACAGTGGGGTGGTTCCCTGAGCAGACTGTCCAGTTCATCTGGCAAAATGCCTCATCGCCAGATCTAACCAACAGGCACCAAGACCTCACCTGGCTGGCAGTGAGAGGGGCCCTCCCAGTCAGAGCCCTCCTGTACGCCCGGAACGTCGACTCCGCACCCCACTGCCCACGGGAGGACTGCAGTGAGGAGGAGTCTGTGAACCACCTCTTTGCACACTGCCAGTTCGCAAAGAGGGTGTGGAGGAGGATGGACGGGCTAGTGTCACGGTTTATCCCCAGCAGCTGCGTAACAGAGGACTCTCTGATCTACGGGCTGTTCCCGGGGACACACACGGAGACCAACGTCCGGTGCTGCTGGCAGATCATCAACTCGGTGAAAGACGCTCTTTGGTCGGCCCGAAACTTGACGATCTACCAGCACATGGAGATGTCCGTGGGAGAATGCTACCGACTGGCACATTCTCGGCTGCAGGAGTACGTGCTGAGGGACGCACTGAAACTTGGTGCAGCCACCGCAAGGGCCCGGTGGGGAAGGACCACAGTATAGGTTTCTCCACCCGTGGGAGTGGGAGGGGTCGGAGGGCGGGGAGTATACCCCTCAACAATGATATGGTAAGCTGAACTACTGAAGTGCCACGTGGGTGGCTATAAATACGGATATGTACTGTGTATAATGGAAACGTATGTAAAGGATGAAAAGTTATTGAATGGTTTATTGTATATATTTATTTTTGAATAAAGTATATTTTGAAATAAAAAAAACATGCACTTTAGCCCTTCTACCATACTACCTTTACACCGTTTATTCTGTTTCTCTTTCCTCAAAGCCTCTTTATATGTTCGATATGGCTTTACTTCATGCACTATACTTGCAGTTCTCGCATGACCTTTATCCTCCTCCATCTCACTATCTGCTCTAACACTCTGGTTCCCCTCCCCCTGCAAATCTAGTTTATGAAAAATTCTTTCTACATTAGAGGCTGGATCAAAGTTGACTATAGTGAAATATTTTTCATTGTTTCATTTCTTTCCCATATAAGTTGATGTGGTAACAGTCGAATTCAAAGCCCTGCGCCTGCCGGTGACCGCAGTTTGGTCTTCTCGGCCGAGAGTTGGCGGTAGCGCCGGGAGTTCTGCTTCACAGGTTTCCTCTTGTCCGTTGCGTGAACTCCTCGTCTGTGATCTGAATTTTGCGGAAAACATCGGAAGAGGTAAAACGTGAGGTGGGAAGTGGGAAATGAGAAACGGGGCGGCGGACTGGACCTCACTGAGAGTGCGGGGAGAGTAGATGCCCAGGATTGGAGGGAGGGAGAAAATGTAGAATCTTACAGCACACGAACAGGCCCCTCGACCTACTACGTTTGTGCTGCCCATCACATCCAAGTTTGGACTCCTCTCTTGTCTTGTGAGGGTCTCTGTCCCCAACAGTCCCTACTCACTGGTTCCAATAACCCCGTGGGTCCTCTGTAAACCTCCAGCCTCTCGACCTTTCTAACTTGTGTTCGGGGAAAGGTTCCTTCTGGTATGCACTAAATGGGCCGAAGAGCCTGTTCCGGTGCTGTAGTGCCCCTGGTAACGTTACCCTCCAGCCTTTCCATTTTAACTTTATAACTAAAATGTTTAAAACAGGCAAGATGCTGGAGAATCTCCTCCGCAACCCTCACCCATCCCATAAATGATCAGTTTGACATCAGAAGAGAGAAGAGGAACAGAGCCAGGCTGTGAGAGAAAAGGAGATTTTGGGATTAGTAGAGAGTAAGAGTGGGAGGAGAAAATACCAGGGCAGGGAGGAAGTAATCTGAAGTAAGGAGAAAGTGGGAAGGAAATTTTGGCAATGGGTGCCAAATGATCTGGGGATCAGGGAATTGAGTGGAGATGCTGAGAAGATTGAGGAGGAAGGTACTATCATAATATTTAGGAAGTATTTAGGTGAGTGCCTGAACTGTCAGGGCATTGTAAGCTGTTCACCAAGTGAGTAGATGGGAACTTCATGGCAAATGTGGATGTAGTGGGCTGTGGGCCTTGTCTTGTGGTGTTTGACTATCATTCCAGGTTACAGGGAGGGGGTTTGGGTCATGGGAGAGGTTACAGGGAGGAGGGGTTTGGGTTATTATCATGACCTGTGTGACATGGTGGGCTGAGGGTCTTGTTTGATGGCCTTGTACCATTCCAGGTTCAGGCAGGGAAGGAGATTCCGGAGGGTCTCTGATGAGATGGTGGGGGGGGGGGGGGGTTGGTGAATCCTGAGCTCAAGGGAAGGCGGATGGTTGAGTGAGGAATGAGAAATAAGAAGGGGAGCTTCAAATGTACCCCACCATTTGGTAAGATCATGGCTGATCTAATTCTTGTGTTAACTCAATATTAATAGTTACCTTTAGTAACATTTTACCTCCTTTCTTAACAAGAATCTATCTGTCTATATCTTTAAGACATTCCAAGACTTTATCCACTTCTCTTTGAGGAAGAAGATTGCAAAGACTAGCAATCCCCTGACGGAAAATATTTCATCTCACTTTTCTAATAAATGACTATTTAGTTCAAAACTTTGACTGCTATTTCTAGATTCTTCCATGAGAGGAAACACCATCTCCACACCAACTCTGCCAAGGTCCCTCAGAATTTGTCATTTTTCCATTTTTATTCATATCATATTTTCTAATTATTTGTGATACATAGTCACTGAGAGATGCAACATTGAAAAAGGTCAACCACTTATTTACATTAATCCTACATTAACCCCATACTTCACACTTATTAACTCCTTCCAGAGTTTACCCCTCACCAACAACAGTGGTCAGTTAACCTACAAAGTCCACTCGTCTTCGGGATGTGGGAGGAAATCAGGTCACTCAAGAAGATCCTGTGTCGGTCACAGAGGAAACATAGGAACACCACCAATAGAAGGAGGCTATTTGCCCCAACAGGTTTGCTTGGTTCTCCGTGCAATCCTGTTCGCCCACTTACTTTGCTATAATCTAATTCTCTGAATGTACTGGTGAGCCCCTTCTCCCACCCACCCTGATTCTCCTTTTTCCCACCTTCGCTGCGGATATTTGCTGCAGTTGGCTCACCTACATGTCAACACCTTTGGGCAGTCAGAGGAAACGAGTAACCTGGGAAAACCTGTACCCTCTTAGTGCAAATTTGACACACGTGGCACCCAAAATTGGGAGTGAACTTATGTCACCAAAGCTACGTGCCCTAGAACTGTCCATCACACTTGTAGCCTTCATTGGCCATGGGTTTGGGTGAGAGTTGTGCTGTGTTCAGCTGATTTGGGAAGGGATTGGAGAGGAGGGAGGAAGGGCTATCTTGAGAGTGTGGGTTGGGCATTGGGGGAAAAGGTTGATTATGTGGATGAGGTATTGGTTGTTGGAGGATGGATGTGGAAGAAAGATGTATGTGAGGTGTAGTTTCACGCCCAGGTGTCTGGGCTCAGTGTTTCATTTTTTTAAAATTAAAATTCTTTTGCTTTTGTCAGATTATCAGCTGAGATCGAAATGGGCGACCCAGATATCGGGGCCGTGATGGGTTTCTCAGGGTTTGGTAAGTTACTGTAACCAACAAAAACAGCTCCCACAACGATTTTCACATTTTACTGTCTCATTTTCTAAACTTTATATATATTGAAGCAGGATTTTTTGAGCTAATCTACAAAACATTGTGCATCATGTCAATTCAAAAGAAAAATTCCAAAACCTGTCAACAATTTACAAAAAATTAAAAACCAAAATTGTGAGGGTGAAAACGTATTCATCCCCTTTGTAATTATTACACTTACTTTCCTCAGGTGTTACTTACCAACTCGCTTAATTTCTTGATGTAGAAAACTAGGGCGTCCCCTAGTTATAGTAAAAAGGGCAGCTGATGTTCTGTATTAAGACCTTGCATCGTGACTGTGAAGTGAGGTGATACATTTGGGAGCTCTAATGAGGCTTGGATTTCACTTCTTTGTGTCTTGGGAGTATTGAGGAATGGAGGTATCTCAGAGTACAAGCTCATGGATTGATGAAGGTGACAGATAAATGATGTGATTAGTGAGGCTTTGTGGTATTGAATATAAAAGCAATGAGTTTATGCTTCAGCTTTGCAAGATGTTGATCAGGCCTGAGCTGAAATACTGTGAGCAGCTCTGATCACCACATGAAAGGAAGGATGTGTTGGCGCTGGAGAGGAAATTCTCCAGAATGGTTCATTTACGAGGAGAAACTCTGTCTGTTGTCCCTGGAGTGGGAAGGATTAAGAGCAGATATAAGTACATAGCATTCTGAGATACAGGCAAGATGGATTGAATCCTTTTCTTAGCATCAATAGGTTGAAAGTGGAAGGGGAAAAGTTTAAAGGACATTTGCAAGAAACATGTTTCTACAGAGAGTGGTAGGTGCTTGGGGAGGTAGTGGAAGCAGACATGGTAGCATTGTCTTAGACACGGGAACGGGCAGGAGTGGAGAAGTACACTCTATTGCAGGCAGATGGGATTGGTTTAAATTGGCATCATGTTTGGCATGGACCAATTGGATCAAAGTGCCTGTTTCCTTGCTGTATTGTTCAATGTTCAGTCTTTCCCAGGTCCAGGATCCTTCATCAGAACTGGTTTTGATGAATTGCCCTGGAGCAATTAAGCAGCATCATTACCTACTGCACAACTCATCATCATGGCATAAAGCAGCATGAGAGCAGGTCATTGGGCCCACTGTGTCCATACTGACCTGTGGAGAGCACCCATGTTAGTTCTACCTTCCCTAAACTTCAATGTCGAGGCAAGTACAAGCCATACTGGAGGAACTCAGCAGGTCAGGCAGCATCTACGGAGGGGAATAAACAGTCAATGTTTTGGGCCGAGACCTTTCATCAGGACTGGAAAAGAAGAGGGCAACAGCCAGAGTAAGAAGTTGGGGGGGGGGGGAATGATTACAAACAGGCAGGTGATAGTTGAGACCAGGTGAGCGGAAAGGTAGGTGGATGTGGGACGGGGAAGAAATAAGAATCTTGAGGATGGTACGTGAAAGAGATAAAGGGCTGACGAAGAAAGAATTGGAGAGGAGAGGAGGGAGAAGGGATGGAGGAGGGGAACCAGGGGTTCAGGAGACAACGGCCTGGTGCTTTTTCATAGGGTTCTGTGCAAGGCCAAGTAAAAGGAGGTATCAGAGTGAAAAATATCCCCCTCAGATCCCTTCTTACTCCTTATCTTGAATTGATGCTTTATTAGATGAGATGAAAATTAGAACATGAATATAGGAGCGGAGTTAGGCTATTTAGCTCATCGAGTCTGCTCCACCATTTCATCATAATCATAGAAACCACAGCACAGAAACAGGCCTTTTGGCCCTTCTTGGCTGTGCCGAACCATTTTCTGCCTAGTCCCACTGACCTGCACACGGACCATATCCCTCCATACACCTCCCATCCATGTATCTGTCCAATTCATTCTTCAATGTTAAAAAAGAACCAGCATTTACCACCTCGTCTGGCAGCTCATTCCGTACTCCCACCACTCTCTGTGTGAAGAAGCCCCCCCTAATGTTCCCTTTAAACTTTCCCCCCTCACCCTTAACCCATGTCCTCTGGTTTTTTTCTCCCCTTGCCTCAGTGGAAAAAGCCTGCTTGCATTCACTCTATCTATACCCATCATAATTTTATATACCTCTATCAAATCTCCCCTCATTCTTCTACGCTCCAGGGGATAAAGTCCTAACCTATTCAACCTTTCTCTGTAACTGAGTTTCTCAAGTCCTGGCAACATCCTTGTAAACCTTCTCTGCACTCTTTCAACCTTATTTATATCCTTCCTGTAATTTGGTGACCAAAACTGAACACGATACTCCAGATTCGGCCTCACCAATGCCTTATACAGCCTCATCATAACATTCCAGCTCTTGTACTCAATACTTTGATTAATAAAAGCCAATGTACCAAAAGCTCTCTTTACGACCCTATCTACCTGTGACGCCACTTTTAGGGAATTTTGTATCTGTATTCTCAGATCCCTCTGTTCCACTGCACTCCTCAGTGCCTTACCATTAACCCTGTATGTTCTACCTTGGTTTGTCCTTCCAAAGTGCAATACCTCACACTTGTCTGTATTAAACTCCATCTGCCATTTTTCAGCCCATTTTTTCCAGCTGGTCCAAGTCCCTCTGCAGGCTCTGAAAACCTTCCTCACTGTCTACTACACCTCCAATCTTTGTATCATCAGCAAATTTGCTGATCCAATTTACCACATTATCATCCAGATCATTGATATAGATGACAAATAACAATGGACCCAGCAGTGATCCCTGTGGCACACCACTAATCACAGGCCTCCACTCGGAGAAGCAATTCTCTACTACTACTCTTTGGCTTCTTCCATTGAGCTAATGTCTAATCCAATTTACCACCTCTCCATGTATACCTAGTGACTGAATTTTCCTAACTAACCTCCCATGCGGGACCTTGTCAAAGGCCTTACTGAAGTCCACGTAGACAATATCCACTGCCTTCCCTTCATCCACTTTCTTGGTAACCTCCTCGAAAAACTCCAATAGATTGGTCAAAAATGACCTACCACAGAAAGCCATGTTGACTCTCCCTAATAAGTCCCTATCTATCCAAATGCTTGTAGGTTCTGTCTCCTAGTACTCCCTCCAATAACTTACCTACTACCGACGTTAAACTTACTGGCCTATCATTTCCCGGATTACTTTTTGATACTTTTTTAAACAATGGAACAACATGAGCCACTCTCCAATCCTCCGGCTACTTGTTTCCCTTAATTCCATAGACTTCATGCCAGTTTCCTTAGTAAATACAGACGCAAAAAACCTATTTAAGATCTCCCCCATTTCCTTTGGTTCCGCACATTGTCGACCACTCTGATCTTCAAGAGGACCAATTTTATCCCTTACAATCCTTTTGCTCTTAATATACCTGTAAAAGCTCTTTGGATTATCCTTCACTTTGACTGCCAAGGCAACCTCATGTCTTCTTTTAGCCCTCTTGATTTCTTACTTAAGTATTTTCTTGCACTTCTTATACTCCTCAAGCACCTTATTTACTCCCTGCTTCCTATACATGTCATACAACTCCCTCTTCTTCTTTATCAGAGTTGCAATATCCCTTGAGAACCAAGGGATTCCTATTCACTTCGCCTTTAATCCTGACAGGAACATACAAATTCTGCACTCTCAAAATTTCTCCTTTGAAGACTTCCCACCTACCAATCACATCTTTGCCAGAGATCATGGCTGATCCATTTCCCTCACAGCCCCAATCTCCTCCTTTATCCCCTGACCAATCAAAATCCATCAATCTCGGCCTTAAATATCCGTAAAGACTTGAGGGCAATACCTGAAGGAAGATCATAAAATTCTGAGAGGCATAGGAGGAGTAGAGAGCCAGTATCTTTTCCCCAGTGTTGAAATATCCAAGGCGAAAGGGCATTCATTAAAGGTGAAAAGGGGTCGGTTCAAAGGAGATGTGTGAGGAATGATTGTTTTTTACACAGAAGGCACAGTGTGTCATTGAAATGCACTGCCAGGGGTTTTTAAGGGCTCTTAGATCCGTAAACATGCAGAGAATGGAGGAATATCAACATTGTGTAGGCAGAAGGGATTTCTTTAGTTAGGCATTTAATAACTAGTTTAATTAGTTTGATACAACATTGTGGACCAAAGGCCCTGTGCTGAACTGTTCTGGTTTTGAGTTGATTCAAGATTATGATTGCTAGAAACAGCAAGAACTTCAAATGATATTTTCTCTAATGACGTGGAATTGTGGAACACTGCAACGCAGAATCAGGGCCTTCAGCCCATCTAGTTGGTGCCAACCTGCTATTCTGACTGGTCCTACCTGGATCATAGCCATGCCGTATATGCACTTATCCAGACTTAATATTACAATTGAACCTGCATCAACCACTTCCACTGGAAGCTTGTTCCACACTCTCAGCACCCTCTGAGTGAAGAAGTTTCTCCTCAGGTTCCACTTAAATGTTTCACCTTTCACCCTTAACCCATGTATACCTCTCACAAATCTGCCTTCATTCTCCTGTGCGCCAGTGAATAAAGTCCTAATCTATTCAACCTTTCCCTATAACTCAGGTCTTCAAGTTCCAGTAACATCTCTGTGAATTTTCTCTGTACTCTTTCAATCTCATTGATACCATTTTTGTAGGGAGCTGACCAGAACTTCACACAATACTCCAAATTAGGCCCCACTAATGTCTTACAGTACTTCAAAATAACATCCCAATTCCTGTACTCAATATTTTGATTGATGAAGGTCAATGTGCCAAAAGCTTTCTTTATGACCCTATTAACCTGTGAAGCTATTTTCAATGAATTATGAATCCATGCTCCCAGAACCCTCTGTTCTACCAGAATAATTCAGTGCCCTAGTGCTCACTGCGCGAGTCCTACCCAAGTTTGCCCCCTCAATTTACAACACTTCACACTTGTCTGAATTAAATTCCAGCTGCCATTTTCAGCCCATTTGTCCAGCAGGTCAAGTCCCCTGCCTCTTTGATAGCCTTCCTCGATGCCCATTACGTCCCCAATCTGGGTATCATCCTCAAATTTGCTGATCCATTACCACATTATCATCCAGATCATTGTTTTAGATGACGAACATCAATGGACCCAGCAACGATCCCTGCAGCACACCACTAGTCACAGGCCTTCAGTTAGAGAGGCAACCATCTACTACAACTATCTAGCTTCTCCTATGAAACCACTGTCAAATCCAGTTTACTACCTCATCCTGAATGCCAAACAACTGAACCTTCTTGACCAACCTTCCATGCAGGATTTTGTCAAAGTCTTGCTAAAATCCATACTTTCCTTCTTCAACATTTTGGTAATCTCAAAAATTTCTTAAGTTTGATTAGACGTGACCTACTGCACTCAAAGGCATGTTAACTATCCCTAACAATACACACAAAATGCTGGAGGAACTCAGCAGGTTAGGCATCATCTATGGAAAAAAGTACAGTCAACGTTTCAGGCCAACACTCTTCAGCAGGACTGAAGAAAAAAAGCTGAGGAGTAGATTTAAAAATGGGGGGAGGGGGGAGAGAAACACAAGGTGACAGGTGAAACCTGAGGGGGGAGTGATGAAGTAAAGGGCTGGGAAGTTGATTGGTGAAAGAGCTACAGGGCTGGAGAAGGGGGATTCCGATGGAAGAGGACAGAAGGCCATGGAAGAAAGAAAAGCAGGGAGAGGCGCCAGAGGGAGGCGATGGGTGGACAAGGAGATAAGCTGAAAGAGGGAAAAGGGGGTGGAGAATGGTGAAGGGGTGGGAGCATAACCAGAAGTTCAAGAAATAGATGTTCATGCCGTCATTTTGGAAACTACCTTCATGGAATATAAGATGGTGTTCTTCCAACCTGAGTGTGGCCTAAAACGTGACGGTAGAGAAGGCCATGGATTGGCATATTGGAATGAGAATTGGAAGTGGAATTATAATGGGAGATGCTGCTTTTTCTGGAGGATGTAGCTTATGCACTTGGTGAAGCAATCTCCCAATCTACGTCGGGTGTATAAGATGATGAGAGGCATTGATCGTGTGGATAGTCAGAGGCTTTTTCCCAGGGCTGAAACACTAGCACAAGAGGGCACAGTTTAAAGGTGCTTGGAAGTAGGTACAGAGGAGATGCCAGGGGTAAGTTTTCTACGCAGAGAGTGGTGAGTGCATGGAATGGGCTGCTGGCGACGGTGGTGGAGGCGGATGCGATAGGGTCCTTTAAGAGACTCCTGGACAGGTGCATGGAGCTCAGAAAAGCAGAGGGCTATGGGTAACCCTAGGTAATTTCGAAGATAAGGAAATGTCCGGCACAGCTTTTTGGGTTGAAGGGTCTGTATCCTTCCTAGCTCTTCCTTCGGTTAGTCCTGACGAAGTGTCTCGGCCCAAAATGTCGACTGTACCTCTTCCTAGAGATGCTGCCTGGCCTGCTGCGTTCACCAGCAACTTTGATGTGTGTTGCTTGAATTTCCAGTATCTGCAGAATTCCTCGTGTTCCTGTATTGTGCTGTAGGTTTTCTATGTTTCTATGATATATAGGAGGCCACACTGGGAGCATCGGACAGTATATGGCCCCAACAGACTCGCAGATGAAGTGTCACCTCACCTAGAAAGTCTGTTTGGGGCCCTGCATGGTAGTGAGGGAGGAGGTGTAGGGGCAGGTATAGCACTTGTTCCAACTGCAAGGATAATCACCAGGAAGGAGTGGGGAGGGACAAATGGACAAGGGAGTCGTGTAGGGAGCGATCCATGTGGAAAGCAGAAGGTGGGGGGAGGGAAAGATGTGCTTAGTAGTGGGATCCCATTGTAGATGGCAGAAATTGTGGAGAATTATGTGCTGGCGCCGCTGCTGGTGGGGTGGAAGGTGAGAGCAAGAAGAACTCTAACAATGGTGGGGTGGCAAGAGGACTGTTTGGCAGACCGAAACGTTGACTGTACTCTTTTCTATAGATGCTGCCTGGCCTGCTGAAATTCTCCAGCATTTTGTGTGTGTTGCTTGGATTTCCAGCATCTGCAGATTTTCTCTTGTTTTTAACTATCCCTAATCAGACTTTACCCAGTACTGATGTCAGGCTCACCAGCCTATAGTTTCCTGCATATTCTTAGAGCCTTTCTTTAACAGAGGCACAGCATTAGCTGTCCTCCTGTCCTCCGACACCTCACCCATTGCTAAGGACGTCTTAAATACCTCTGCCAAGGCCCTTGTCTAATTTCTGAACTAGACTCCCACAAGGCCTTAAGGGACAGCTTGTCAGTCTCTAGGAACTCATCTGACCTAATTTGGCTCAATACAATTCCTCCTTTTCTGTAATCCTTATATCGTCTATGACCTCACTACTGTCTTGCCTCATTTCTATAGACTCTGTGTCCATCTTCTGAATAAATACAAATGCTAAAAATCCATTTAAGATCGTCCCCATTTCTTTCGGCTCCACACACAGATAACCATACTGATCCTCAAGTGAACCAATTTTGGCCCTTGCTATCCTTTTACTCTTAATATATCTGCAGAAGCCCTTAGGATTCTTTTTAACCATGTCTGCCAGAGTAACCTCATGCCTTCTTTTTGCTTTCCTGATTTTCTTCTAAAGTCTTCTCTTGCATTTCTTGTACTCCCCAAGTGCCTCATTTGGTCCTTAACAAGAAGATGGTCTTCTTCTATCGGACAGTGATGCACTGCTGATAAATATATATTGATGTTTCCATATAGACACAAAATATTTGGAATGAAGTCATTGAGCTATTGTGGTTAGATAATGGAGTGATAAGGTGCCAGAGGGTGACGCTTTGTTCAGAGCTGCCATTTGTTTGAGCTGTTGCCCTGACAAGCTGTGTTGTTAACTTTGATAATTCCATACTCTTAAAGCAATTGTATTCTTCCCAGGAAAGAAAGCCAGGACCTTTGACCTGGAGGCCATATTTGAACAGACACGTCGGACGGCCATTGAGAGGAGCAGAAAAGTGTTGGGTAAGACTGTGGCTGGAATCTCGGGATCAGACAAGGGCAGCAGGGAGGGAAACATATCTAAGAGACAAGATATCATAGCCAGACACATGTTCCCCTCACCCCCTTCGTCTGCTCTGCTCTTCTCTTCTCTCCACTCGTATCGCTTCTGTGTTATAGACAATAGATGCAGGAGTAGGCCATTCGGCCCTTAGAGCCAGCACCGCCATTCACTGTGATCATGGCTGATCATCCACAATCAATACCCCATTCCTGCCTTATCCCCATAACCTTTGATTCTGCTTTCTTTAAGAGCTCTATCCATCTCTTCCTTGAAAGCATCCAGAGACTTGGCCTCCACAGCCTTCTGGGGCAGAGCATTCCATATATCCATCACTCTCTGGGTGAAAGACTTTTTCCTCAACTCCGTTCTAAATGACCTACCCCTAATTCTTAAACTGTGGCCTCTGGTTCTGGACTCACCCATCAGCGGGGACATGCTTCCTGCCTCCTGCATGTCCAATCCCTTAATAATCTTATATGTTTCAATAAGATCCCCTTTCAGCCTTCTAAATTCCAGAGTATACAAGCCCAGTCGCTCCAATCTTTTGACATATGACAGTCCCACCATCCCGGGAATTAACCTTGTGAACCTACGCTGCACTCCCTCAGTAGTAAGAATGTCCTTCCTCAAATTTGGAGACCAAAACTGCACACAGTATTCCAGGTGTGGTCTCACCAGGGCCCTATACAGCTGCAGAAGGACCTCTTTGCTCTTATACTCAATTCCCCTTGTTATGAAGGCCAGCATGCCATGAGCTTTCTTCACTGCCTGCTATACTTGCATGCTTGCTTTCAGTGACTGATGTACAAGAACACCTAGATCTCGTTGTGCTTCCCCTTTTCCTAACTTGACTCCATTTAGATAATAATCTGCCTTCCTGTTCTTACCACCAAAGTGGATAACCTCACATTTATCCACATTAAACTGCATCTGCCGTGCATCTGCCCACTCACCCAGCCTGTCCAAGTCACCCTGCATTCTCATAACATCCTCCTCACATTTCACACTGCCACCCAGCTTTGTGTCATCAGCAAATTTGCTAATGTTACTTTTAATTCCCTCATCTAAATCATTAGTATATATTGTAAACAGCTGCGGTCCCAGCACTGAACCCTGCGGTACCCCACTGGTCACCGCCTGCCATTCCGAAAGGGACCCGTTAATCGCTACTCTTTGTTTTCTGTCAGCCAGCCAATTTTCAATCCATGTCAGTACTCTGCCCCCAATACCATGTGCCCTAATTTTGCCCACTAATCTCCTATGTGGGACTTTATTAAAGGCTTTCTGAAAGTCCAGGTACACTACATCCACTGGCTCTCCCTTGTCCATTTTCATAGTTACATCCTCAAAAAATTCCAGAAGATTAGTCAAGCACAATTTCCCCTTCGTAAATCCATGCTGACTCGGACCAATCCTGTTACTACTATCCAGGTGTGTTGTAATTTCATCTTTTATAATTGACTCCAGCATCTTTCCCACCACCGACGTCAGGCTAACCGGTCTATAATTCCCTGTTTTCTCTCTTCCTCCCTTCTTGAAGAGAGGGACATCATTAGCCACCCTCCAATCCACAGGAACTGATCCTGAATCTATAGAACATTGGAAAATGACAATAGACAATAGACAATAGGTGCAGAAGTAGACCATTTGGCCCTTCAAGCCTGCACCACCATTCTGAGATCATGGCTGATCATCTACTATCAATACCCTGTTCCTGCCTTGTCCCCATAACCCTTGATTCCCCTATCCATAAGATATCTATCTAAACAACAGGAATTCTGCAGATGCTGGAAATTCAAGCAACATACATCAAAGTTGCTGGTGAACGCAGCAGGCCAAGCAGCATCTATAGGAAGAGGCGCAGTCGACGTTTCAGGCCGAGACCCTTCGTCAGGACTAATATCTATCTAGCTCCTTCTTGAAAGCATCCAGAGAATTGGCCTCCACTGCCTTCTGAGGCAGCGCGTTCCACACCTCCACAACTCTCTGGGAGAAGAAGTTCCTCCTCAACTCTCCTAAATGACCTACCCCTTATTCTTAAACCATGCCCTCTGGTACTGGACTCTCCCAGCATCTGGAACATATTTCCTGCCTCTATCTTGTCCACTCCCTTAATAATCTTATATGTCTCAATCAGATTCCCCCTCAATCTCCTTAATTCCAGTGTGTACAAGCCCAGTCTCTCTAACCTCTCTGCGTAAGACAGTCCGGACATCCCAGGAATTAACCTAGTGAACCTAGGCTGCACCTCCTCCACAGCCAGGATGTCCTTCCTTAACCCTGGAGACCAAAACTGCACACAATACTCCAGGTGTGGTCTCACCAGGGCCCTGTACAAATGCAAAAGGATTTCCTTGCTCTTGTACTCAATTCCCTTTGTAATAAAGGCCAACATTCCATTAGCCTTCTTCACTGCCTGCTGCACTTGCTCATTCACCTTCAGAGACTGATGAACAAGTACTCCTAGATCTCTTTGTATTTCTCCCTTGCCTAACTCCACACCATTCAGATAATAATCTGCCTTCCTGTTCTTGCTCCCAAAGTGAATAACCTCACACTTATTCACATTAAATGCCATTTGCCAAGTTTCTGCCCACTCACCCAGCCTATCCAACTCACCTTGAATTCTCCTAACATTCTCATCACATGTCACACTGCCACCCCAGCTTAGTATCATCAGCAAACTTGCTGATGTTATTCACAATGCCTTCCTCTAAATCATTGACGTAAATTGTAAACAGCTGTGGTCCCAATACCGAGCCCTGTGGTACCCCACTAGTCACCACCTGCCATTCCGAGAAACACCCATTCACTGCTACCCTTTGCTTTCTATCTGCCAACCAGTTTTCTATCCGTGTCAATATCCTTCCCCCAATGCCATGAGCTCTGATTTTACCCACCAATCTCCTATGTGGTACCTTATCAAATGCCTTCTGAAAGTCAAGGTACACCACATCCACTGGATCTCCCGCGTCTATCTTCCTGGTTACATCCTTGAAAAACTCCAATAGATTAGTCTAGCATGATTTGCCCTTGGTAAATCCATGCCGGCTCGGCCCAGTCCTATCACTGCTATCAAGATATGCCACTATTTCATCTTTAATAATGGACTGTAGCATCTTCCCCACTACTGATGTTAGGCTAACAGGCCGATAGTTCTCTGTTTTCTCCCTCCCTCCTTTCTTAAAAAGTGGGATAATATTAGCCATTCGCCAATCCTCAGGAACTGATCCTGAATCTAAGGAACATTGGAAAATGATCACCAATGCATCCGCAATTACCAGAGCCACCTCCTTTAGTACCCTAGGATGCAGACCATCTGGACCTGGGGATTTGTTAGCCTTCAGTCGCATCAGTCGACTCATCACCATTTTCTTCCTAATGTCAATCTGTTTCAGTTCCTCTGTTACCCTATGTCCTTGGCCCATCCATACATCTGGGAGATTGCTTGTGTCTTCCCTATTGAAGACAGATCCACAGTACTTATTAAATTCGTCTGCCATTTCTCTGTTTCCCATAACAATTTCTCCCAATTCATTCTTCAAGGGCCCAACATTGTTCTTAACTATCTTCCTTCTCTTCACATACCTGAAAAAAAACTTTTGCTATCCTCCTTTATATTCCTAGCTAGCTTGCGTTCATACCTCATTTTTTCTCCCCGTATTGCCTTTTTAGTTAAGCTCTGTTGCTCCTTAAAAATTTCCCAATCATCCGTCTTCCCACTCACCTTAGCTCTGTTATACTTTTTTAATGCTATGCTATCTCTGACTTCCTTTGTCAACCACTGTGGCCACTTTCCCCCGCTTTGAATCCTTCCTTCTCCGGGGGAAGAACTGATTTTGCACCTTGTGCATTATTCCCAAGAATACCTGCCATTGCTGTTCCACTGTCTTTTCTGCTAGGATATCCGACCAGTCAACTTTGGCCAGCTCCTCCCTCATGGCTCCATAGTCTCCTTTGTTCAACTGCAATACTGACACTTCTGATCTGCCCTTATCCCTCTCAACTTGCAGATAAAAACTTATCATATTATGGTCACTACCTCCTAATGGCTCCTTTACTTCAAGATCACTTATCAAATCCTGTTCATTGCACAACACTAAATCCAGAATAGCCTTATCCCTGGTCAGCTCTCGTACAAGCTGCTCCAAAAATGCATCCCGTAGGCACTGTACAAACTCCCTATCCTGGGGTCCAGTACCAACCTGATTTTCCCAGTTCACCTGCATGTTGAAATCCCCCATAACTACTGCGATATTTCCTTCGCCACATGCCATTGTTAATTCCTTATTCAACTTGCACCCAATATCCATGCTACTGTTTGGAGGCCTGTAGATAACACCTATTAGGGTCTTTTTGCCCTTACTGTTCCTCAGTTCTATCCACACTGACTCTACTTCTCCTGATTCAATGATTACCAATGTGTCCACGATTTCTAAAGCCACCTCCTTAAGTACCCTGGGATGCAGAGCATCAGGTCCTGGGGACTTATCAGCCTTCAGACCCAACAGCCTATCCAATACCATTTCCTGTCTAATATAAATTTTTTTCAATTCATCCATTAACCTAGGTTCTTTGGCCACTATTACATCTGGGAGATTGTTTTTGTCTTCCCTAGTGAAGACAGATCCAAAGTACCTGTTCAACTCGTCTGCCATTTCCTTGTTCCCCATAATAAATTCACCCGCTTCTGTCTTCAAGGGCCCAATTTTGGTCTTAACTATTTTTTTCCTTTTCACATACCTAAAGAAGCTTTTACTATACTCCTTTATATTCTTGGCTAGTTTACCTTTGTACCTCATTTTTTCTCCGCGTATTGCCTTTTTAGTTACCTTCTGTTGCTCTTTAAAAATTTCCCAATCTTCTGGCTTCCCACTCGTCTTTGCTATTTTATACTTCTTCTCTTTTACTTTTATACTGTCCATTATTTCCCTTGTCGGCCACGGCCTCCCCTTACTCCCCTTAGGATCTTTCTTCCTCTTTGGAATGAACTGATCCTGCACCTTCCGCATTATTCCCAGAAACACTTGCCATTGCTGTTCCACTGTCATTCCTGCTAGGGTATTGTTCCATTGAACTTTGGCCAGCTCCTCCCTCATAGCACCATAGTTCGCTTTGTTCAACTGTAATACTGACACTTCCGAGTTTCCCTTCTCCCTCTCAAATTGTAGATTAAAATTTATCATATTATGGTCACTACCTCCTAATGGCTGCTTTACCTCAAGGTCCCTGATCAAATCTGGTTCATTGCACAACACTAAATCTAGAATTGCGTTCTCTCTGGTAGGCTCCAGTACAAGCTGTTCTAAGAATCCATCTTGGAGGGACTCCACAAACTCCCTTTCTTGGGGTCCAGTACCAACCTGATTCCTCCAGTCTACCTGCATGTTGAAATCCTCCATAACAACTGTAGCATTACCTTTGCGACGTGCCAATTTTAACTCTTGTTTCAACTTACACCCTACATCCAGACTATTGTTTGGGGGCCTGTAGATAACTCCCATTAGGGTCTTTCTACCCTTAGAATTTCTCAGTTCTATCCATACTGACTCTACGTCTCCTGATTCTATGTCCCCCTTTGCAAGAGACTGAATATCATTCCTCACCAACAGAGCCACCCCACCCCCTCTGCCCATCAGTCTGGCCTTTCGGTAGGACGTATACTCTTGAATATTCACTTCCCATGGCCCTGTCGACTTGAAGCCATGTCTCGGTTATTCCCACAACATCATACGAATTTCCAACTGTGCCTCAAGCTCATCCACTTTTATTTCTTATATTCCGTGCATTCATAGAACCATAGAACCATAGAAACTACAGCACAGAAACAGGCCCTTTGGCCCTTCTTGGCTGTGCTGAACTATTTTCTGCCTAATCCCACTGAGCTGCACACGGACCATATCCCTCCATACACCTCCCATCCATATATCTGTCCAATTTATTCTTAAATGTTAAAAAAGAACCCGCATTTACCACCTCATCTGGCAGCTCATTCCATACTCCCACCACCCTCTGTGTGAAGAAGCCCCCCCTAATGTTCCCTTTAAACTTTTCCCCCCTCACCCTTAACCCATGTCCTCTGGTTTTTTTCTCCCCTTGCCTCAGTGGAAAAAGCCTGCTTGCATTCATTCTATCTATACCCATCATAATTTTATATACCTCTATCAAATCTCCCCTCATTCTTCTACGCTCCAGGGAATAAAGTCCTAACCTATTCAACCTTTGTCTGTAACTGAGTTTCTCAAGACCTGGCAACATCCTTGTAAACCCTCTCTGCACTCTTTCAACCTTATTTATATCCTTCCTGTAATTTGGTGACCAAAACTGAACACAATACTCCAGATTCGGCCTCACCAATGCCTTATACAACCTCATCATAACATTCCAGCTCTTATACTCAATACTTTGATGAATAAAGGCCAATGAGCCAAAGGCTCTCTTTACAACCCTATCTACCTGTGATGCTACTTTTAGGGAAATAAAATACTTTTAATCCATTACTCCCCTCACCTCCCATATCAATTCCTATTTCACTTGGCCATACTGTAGGATCCCTTCTTGAGCTTTCTGCTCTGTTGATTCTGCTGTCTTTCTTAACTTTTCTCACTTTCCCTTTAACTCCATCCTTCTGTGTTATGGCACTTGTCCACACAACCCAGGAAATGTGAATTTCAGGGTTGTATGTGGTGACATCTATGTACTCTGATATTTAAATTTTAATTTTTCTTTGATTTTGGCATTGTCTTTCCCCTCTCATCACCAAGGGACCCAATAAATCTTTCAAGGTGATGCAGTGCCTTTGCATTTTGAATTTTGTTTCCTGCATTTGGTATTGGCAGTGTGGCCTCCTCCACACTGGAGAAACTGAACACAGATGAAGGGTCACTTTGTTGAAGCTGTTTTCTGTCCATAGCAGTGACAGTGACCTTCTGCTGCTTTATTTCACTGTCTCAATCCTTTATATGTGTGATATTCTGCACTGTCATGATCAACCTGAAACAGAATTTGGCTGAGTATCACACACAAAATGCTGGAGGAACTCAGCTGTCCAAGTGGCATCTATGGGAAAAAAGTGAACAGTCGATGTTTCGGGATGACAGCAGAGCAGTAGTGGCTTGAGTTTCTAGAAAAATGAGGAAGGTGCAGGATAGGTGTATTCCAAAAACAAAGAAATACTTAAATAGCAAAATTGTACAACTGTGGCTGACAAGGGAAGTCAAAACTAATGTAAAACAGAAGAGTGGGCAGTAAACAAAACAAAAAATAGTGTGAAGACAGAGGATTGGGAAACTTTTAAAACCTTACAGGGAACATCTAAAAGACTCCTGAGGAGGGAAAAGATGAAATATTAAAGTAAGCTAGCAAACAATATTAAAGTGGATAGTAAAAGCTTTTTCAAGTATGTAAAAAAAATAAAAGAAAGATGAGAGTGGATATAGGACTGCTAGAAAATGAGGCTGGAGAAATAATAACGGGGACAAGAAAATGGCAGATGAACTAAATGAGTATTTTGCATCAATCTTCATTGTGAAAGACACTATCAGTGTGCTAGATGTTGAAAGGTGTGAGGGAAGAAAAAATGAGTGCAGTTACTATTACAAGGGACAAGGTGCTTAAAAAAATTGAAAGACCTACAGGTACAAAAGTCACCCGGGCCACTTGGACTACACCCTAGGGCTCTGAAAGAGGTAGCGTTAGAGATTGTGGAAACATTAGTCATTATGTCTGAAAAAAAATCACTGGACTCTGGCATGGTGCCAGAGCACTGGAGAATTGCAAATGTTACTCCACTCGTTAAGAAAGGCGGAAGGCAGCAGAAAAGAAATTATGGACGAGTTAGCTTGACCTCAGTGGTTGGGAAGATGTTGGAGTTAATTGTTAAGGGGTTAGAACATAGAACATAGAATAGTACAGCACAGTACAGGCCCTTCGGCCCACAATGTTGTGCCGACCCTCAAACCCTGCCTCCCATATAAGCCCCCACCTTAGATTCCTCCATATATCTGTCTAGTAGTCTCTTAAACTTCACTAGTGTATCTGCCTCCACCACTGACTCAGGCAGTGCATTCCGCGCACCAACCACTCTCTGAGTAAAAAACCTTCCTCGAATATCCCCCTTGAACTTCCCACCCCTTACCTTAAAGCCATGTCCTCTTGTAATGAGCAGCGGTGCCCTGGGGAAGAGGCGCTGGCTATCCACTCTATCTATTCCTCTTATTATCTTGTACACCTCTATCATGTCTCCTCTCATCCTCCTTCTCTCCAAAGAGTAAAGCCCTTAGTCTCTGATCATAATGCATACTTTCTAAACCAGGCAGCATCCTGGTAAATCTCCTCTGTACCCTTTCCAATGCTTCCACATCCTTCCTTTAGTGAGGTGACCAGAACTGGACACAGTACTCCAAGTGTGGCCTAACCAGAGAGTTTTATAGAGCTGCATCATTACATCGTGACTCTTAAACTCTATCCCTCGACTTATGAAAGCTAACACCCCATAAGCTTTCTTAACTACCCTATCCACCTGTGAGGCAACTTTCAGGGATCTGTGAACATGTACCCCGAGATCCCTCTGCTTCTCCACACTACCAAGTATCCTGCCATTTACTTTGTACTCTGTCTTGGAGTTTGTCTTTCCAAAGTGTACCACCTCTGGGTTGAACTCCATCTGCCACTTCTCAGCCCACTTCTGTATCCTATCAATGTCTCCCTGCAATCTTTGACAGTCCTCTACACTATCTACAACACCACCAACCTTTGTGTCATCTGCAAACTTGCCAACCCACCCTTCTACCCCCACATCCAGGTCGTTAATAAAAATCACGAAAAGTAGAGGTCCCAGAACAGATCCTTGTGGGATACCACTAGTCACAATCCTCCAATCTGAATGTACTCCCTCCACCACCACCCTCTGCCTTCTGCAGGCAAGCCAATTCTGAATCCACCTGGCCAAACTTCCCTGGATCCCATGCCTTCTAACTTTCTGAATAAGCCTACTGTGTGGAACCTTGTCAAATGCCTTACTAAAATCCATATAGATCACATCCACTGCATTACCTTCATCTATATGCCTGGTCACCTCCTCAAAGAACTCTTATCAGGCTTGTTAGACACGATCTGCCCTTCACAAAGCCATGCTGACTGTCCCTGATCAGACCATGATTCTCTAAATGCCTATAGATCCTATCTCTAAGAATCTTTTCCAACAGCTTTCCCACCACAGACATAAGGCTCACTCGTCTATAATTACCCGGACTATCCCTACTACCTTTTTTGAACAAGGGAACAACATTCGCCTCCCTCCAATCCTCCGGTACCATTCCCGTGGACAACGAGGACATAAAGATCCTAGCCAGAGGCTCAGCAATCTCTTCTCTCGCCTTGTGGAGCAGCCTGGGGAATATTCCGTCAGGCCCCGGGGACTTATCTGTCCTAATGTATTTTAACAACTCCAACACCTCCTCTCCCTTAATATCAACATGCTCCAGAACATCAACCTCACTCACATTGTCCTCACCATCATCAAGTTCCTTCTCATTGGTGAATACTGAAGGGTTATGGAGGTTATGGAGCATTTGGTGACATAGGACAAGATAAGTCAAGGTCAGCATACTTTCCTCAAGGGAAAATCCTGTCTGACAAACCTGTTGGAATTCTTTGAGAAGATTACACATCGGATAGATGAAAGGAATGCAGTGGATGTTGTATATTTGGACTTTCAGAAGGCATTTGACAATGTGCGACACATGAGGCTGCTTACCAAGTTAAAAGCCCATAGTATTACAGGAAAGTTACTGGCATGGTTAGAGCATTGGGTGATTGGTAGGAGACAGTGGATCCTTTTGGTAGGAATAAAAGGATCCTTTTCAGGTTGGCTGCCAGTTATTGGTGGTGTTCTGCAGGGGTCAGTGTTGGGACTGCTTTTTACTTTATACTTATACTTTATACTTTATTGTCGCCAAACAATTGATACTAGAACGTACAATCATCACAGTGATATTTGATTCTGCGTGTCGTGCTCCCTGGAGTACAAATAGTAGTAAATATTAAAAATTTAAATTATAAATCATAAATAGAAAAGGGAAAGTAAGGTAGTGCAAAAAAACCGAGAGGCAGGTCCGGATATTTGGAGGGTACGGCCCAGATCTGGGTCAGGATCCATTCAGCAGTCTTATCACAGTTGGAAAGAAGCTGTTCCTAAATCTGGTCGTACGAGTCTTCAAGCTCCTGAGCCTTCTCCCGGAGGGAAGAGGGACAAAAAGTGTGTTGGCTGGGTGGGTCGTGTCCTTGATTATCCTGGCAGCACTGCTCCGACAGCGTGCGGTGTAAAGTGAGTCCAAGGACAGCAGATTGGTTTGTGTGATGTGCTGGACTGTGTTCACGATCTTCTGCAGCTTCTTCTGGTCTTGGACAGGACAACTTCCATACCAGGTTGTGATGCACCCTAGAAGAATGCTTTCTACGGTGCATCTATAAAAATTAGTTTTAGGGGACAGGCCAAATTGCTTTAGCTTTCTCAGGAAGTAAAGGTGCTTCTGGGCCTTCTTGGCGGTGGACTCTGTTTGGTTGGACCAAGTCAGGTCATTTATGATATTGACCCCGAAGAACTTAAAGCTTTTGACCTGTTCCACTTGCGCACCACCGATGTAAATGGGGTCGTGCAGTCCGCTACTCCTTCTGAGGTCAACAACCAATTCCTTCGTCTTGCTGACGTTGAGGGATAAGTTATTGACTTTGCACCATGCTACCAGTTTTTAATTTCCTCTCTGTACTCAAACTCATCATTACCTGAGATACGTCCTACAATTGTTGTGTCATCAGCAAACTTATATATTGAGTTTGATGGAAACTTGGCTACACAATCATGGGTGTACAGTGAGTACAGCAGGGGGCTGAGTACACAGCCTTGTTGGGCACCGGTGCTCAGAATGATTGTAGAGGAGAGCTTGTCCCCTATTTTTACAACCTGGGTTCTGTCTGTGAGGAAGTTGAAGATCCAGCTGCAGATCTGAGTGCTAAGGCCCAGGTTACGGAGCTTAGGAATCAGTTTATTTGGAATGATGGTATTAAAGGCAGAGCTGTAGTCAATGAAAAGGAGCCTTACATATGCGTCTTTATTCTCCAGGTGTTCTAAGGAGGAACGTAGGGCCAGAGAGATGGCATCTGCCATTGACCTGTTGCTCCGGTAGGCAAATTGCAATGTGTTGAGGTTGACTGGTTGGCTGTGGTTGATGTGTGCCATAACCAATTGCTCGAAGCACTTCATAGTGATTGTTGTCAGAGCCACAGGTCGATAGTCAATCAGGCATGCCACCTTGCTCTTCTTTGATTATCGGGATTATCGTTGCCTTCTTAAAGCATGAGGGGATCTTAGACTGAAGCAAGGAGCAGTTGAAGATGTCAGCAAATACTCCAGCTAAGTCGCTTGCACAGGCCTGGAGAACCCATCCGGGGTCGCCATCTGTAACGTCCTCCTCAGTGACGATGAATCTCGATGCCACCGGGTCCGGTTCATCTGGAGGGAGTGGGACGCTCCTCTTCTGTTCGAATCTTGTGTCGAATACGTTAAGTTCATCAGAAAGAGAAGCGCCACAGTTTTTGATATTCCCAGCCTTTTCTTTGCGCCCATTGATCTCATTTAGACCCTGCCATAGTCTGCCGGCATTCCTCTGGTTAGCCTGGGCTTCCAACTTGGCTCAATATTGCCTCTTGGCACCCCAATGGCTTTCTGGAGTTCACGCCTGGATTCCGTGTAGCGACTGGTATCCCCGGACCTAAAATCCGCAGCTCTCGCCTTCAAAAGGGACTTGACCTCATAATTCATCCAAGGTTTCCGGTTAGGGGATACTCGGATCATCTTGCGAGATACACAGTCCTCTGTGCATTTCCAGATAAAGTCCATGACAGCTCAGGCATACTCATCGAGGTTAGCTACCGAGTCTTTGAATGCTAACCAGTCCACTGATTCAAAGCAGTCATGAAGGACCTCATCCATTTCCTCCGTCCAACGCAACACTACTTTTGACACCGTGACTTCCCACTCAGTTTCTGTTTGGAGGCCAGGAGGAGGAGTACGGCCTAATGTTCCGATTTTCCGAAATGAGGTCGTGGGATGGAACGGTAGGCATCCTTGACTGCTGTGTAGCAGTGGTCAAGTATATTCTGGCCTCTAGTGGGGCAGGAGACATGTTGGTATAACTTTGGCAGCATCTTTTTGAGGTTGCCCTGGTTAAAGTCCCTGGGTGTAATGAGCAAAGCCTGTGGATACCTGGTCTCAAGTTCACTGATGCTGGCATACAGTATGTTCAGAGCACACTCCACGTCCGCCTTGGGGGGAATGTAGACCGCTGTCAGTATGACCGAGGTGAATTTCCGTGGCAGATAGTAGGGACGACACTTCACCGACAGGTGTTCCAGGTCCGGGCTGCAGGAGGTTGTCAGTGCCACTGTGTCTGAGCACCACGCAGTGTTGATCAGTAGGCAGACACCACCTCCCCTTGTCTTGCCCGAAGATGCCGTGCTGTCCATCTGATGGATTGAAAATTCCTCCGGTCGGATGGCACAGTCGGGGGTGGCCGGGGAGAGCCAGGTCTCGGTGAAACAGAATACACAGCAGCTCTGCATCTCCCTGCAGTAGGTGAGTCTCCCTTTAAGATCATCCACCTTGTCCGTTGGTAGGGTTGCCAATGGACGAGAATAGCAGTCAAATATGTTGTGTTTTCCCTGAGAAAGACTACAATGACCATGAAGCCTTGCGCGGGCACCAGTGCGCATGCGTGTACGTGCCAATTTTTTTTCTACAAATCTCTTTTGGCGATTCTGTTCCGGGGGTGGGGCGGGGGGTGGTGGTGATAATCACGACCGGAATATAGCTGATAAGTGGCTAATATGCTCAATTTCATTTCTAAAAGGGGTTATCTAACGAATTTAATATTAAACACGCAATGCATATTTTCCTCGCCTGAATATAGTGATAAGTCCATTATCGGGGAGAACAGGGGAGCTTGAAGTAAGTGTTGGATGATCTACCAGTAGAAGTGGTAGAGGCAGGTTCGATATTATCATTTAAAGAAAAATTGGAGAGGTATATGGACAGGAAAGGAATGGAGGGTTATGGGCTAGTGCAGGTCGGTGGGACTAGGTGAGAGTAGCGTTCGGCACGGACCAGAAGGGCAGAGATGGCCTGTTTCCGTACTGTAATTGTTATATGGTTATATAAGCAAGTCAATAGCATCATAACATTTTAAGTAACGTTTGGATATTAAACACACAGCACCTGTTTTCCCCGTATGAACATATAAAATCATTGCAACACACCAATATCGCTGAATCAGTGGGAGCCCTGGGCTTGTTTCCCTGCAATGAGACGGTCGCATTGAGGGGTGACGGGAGACAGCCATACTCGATGGGGGTTCCTCATGTCCAGTCTATTCCACAATTCAGTTTTCGTTGCATTCATCGCAGAGATATGTTGGAAATGGAAGCAACGTTTTCAGTGCTTTCGTGGCTATCTCGGGATACTTAGCCTTGACTTTGATCCAGAATGCCGGCAGAGATATTATGTCAAACACACTTTTCAGCCCACCGTCATTTGCAAGCTCGCGGAATTGATCTCCTTCCCGCGCTGACATGGATGACGAGCGGGTAATGACCTCGCGTGCGTTCAAGCTCAACAGGGGTGACAGGGAATGAGGAAAGGTGCAGCTGACTCATATCGCCAAATTATATCGTTTCCTCGCGGCCCGGTAGCACATGCTTTGCGGCCCAGTGGTTGGGGACCGCTGTAGTATATCAATGGGGCAGGAGACATGTTGGTATAACTTTGGCAGTGCCTTTCTGAGGTTGGCCTGGTTAAAGTCCCCGGCTGTAATGATATAGAACATAGAATAGTACAGCACAGTACAGGCCCTTCGGCCCACAATGTTGTGCTGACCCTTAAACTCTGCCTCCCATATAACCCCATACCTTAAATTCCTCCATATACCTGTCTAGTAGTCTCTTAAATTTCACTAGTTGATCTGCCTCCATCACTGACTCAGGCAGTGCATTCCACACACCAACCACTCTCTGAGTAAAAAAACCTTCCTCTAATATCCCCCTTGAACTTGCACCCCTTACCTTAAAGCCATGTCCTCTTGTATTGAGTAGTGGTGCCCTGGGGAAGAGGCGCTGGCTGTCCACTCTATCTATTCCTCTTAATAGGTTGTATACCTTTATCATGTCTCCTCTCATCCTCCTTCTCTGCAAAGAGTAAAGCTCTAGCTCCCTCAATCTCTGATGGAATAGAAGGCTTTGTTGCCAAGTTTGCAGATCATGCAAAGATCGATGGAGGGGCAGGTAGTGTTGAGGAAACAGGTAAGCTATAGAAGGAATTAGACAGATTAGAATGGGCAAGAAAGAGGCAAATAAAGTAAGAGTTGGAAAATGCATTGTCATGCACTTTGGTAGTAGAAATAAGTATGCAGACTTTTTTCTAAACGGGGAAAAAAAATCCAAAAAACTGAAATGCAAAGGGACTTCGGAGTTCTTGTGCAGAGCAACCTAAAGGTTAATTTACAGATAGAGTCGGTGGTGAGGAAGGCATGTGCAATGTTGGCTTTGATTTCAAGAGGTCTAGAATACAAGAGCAGGGATGTGATGCTGAGGCTGTATAAGGGCACTGGTGAGGCCCCACCTTAAGTATTGTGAATAATTTTGGGCTCCTCATCTTAGAAAAGACGTGCTGGCATTAGAGAGGGTCAGAGGACGTTCAGAAGGATGATTGTGGGAATAAAAGGGTGATTATACAAGGAATGTTTGATGGCTCTGGTCTGTACTCACTGGAATTTAGAAAGATTGGGGGGGAGAATTGAAAGCTTTCGAATGTTGAAAAGCCTAGATGGAGTAGATGTGGAAAAGATGTTTCCTGTGGTGCAGGAGTCTGGGACAAGAGGGCACAGCCTCAGGATAGTGGAATGTCCATTTAAAACAGAGTTGCAGAGAAGTTTCTTTAACCAGAGGATAGCGAATTTGTGGACTTAATTAGCACAGGCAGTTGTGGAGGCCTGATCCACAACTTGATAGCTTGATAGGTTCTTGATTGGATGCGGCATAAAATCTTACGGGGAGAAGGCTGGGGAGTGGGGCTGAGGAAGGGAGAAAGGAATCAGCCATGATTGAATAGCGGAGCAGTCTTGATGGGCCAAATGATCTAAAGCATGCCAGTAACTTTCTTGTAATGCCCTAGGCTCTTAATTTTGTAAGCAGCCTCATGTGTGGCACATTGTCAAAGGCCTTCTGGAAGTCCAAATATACAAAATCCACTGCATCCCCTTTATCTATCCTACTTGTAATCTCCTCAAAGAATTCCAACAGGTTTGTGAGGCAAGATTTTCCCTGAAGGAAACCATGTTGACTTTGTCCTACCTTGTCCTGTGTCACCAAGTACTCCATAACCTCATCCTTCACAATTGACTCCATCATCTTCCCAACCACTGAGATCAGGCTAACTAGTCTATAATTTTCTTTCTGCTGCCTTCCTCCATTCTTAAATTGACGTTTGCAATCTTCTGGTCCTCTGACACAGTGCCAGAGTTCAGTGATTTTCGAAAGATTTTTACTAATGTCTCCACAATCTCTACCAGTACATCTTTCAGTACCCTAGAGTACAGTTCATCAGGTCTGGGTGACTTATGTACCCTTAGATCTTTCAGCTTTTTGAGCACCTACTCCCTTGTAATAATAACTTCACCTCTTCCCTCACACACTTCAACATCTGGTACACTGCTAGAGTTTTCCATAGTGAAGACTGATGCAAAATACTCATCTAGTTCATCTACCCCCGTAATTCTTTCTCTGGCTCATTTTCTAGTGGTCCTATATCCACTCTAATCTCTCTTTTATTTTTCACGTACTTGCAAAAGCTTTTTTGATATTGTTTGCTAGCTTGCTTACATATTTCATCTTTTCTCGCCTCATGAGTCTTAGTTGCTCTCTGCAAGATTTTAAAAGCTTTCCAGTCCTCTGTCTTCCCACTAATTTTTGATCTGTTGTCTGCCCTCTCTCTTACTTTTGCATTAGGTTAGACTTTGTTTGTTAGCCATGGTTGTTCTATCTTGCCATTGAGTATTTTTTTGTTTTCGGAATACGTCTATCCTGTACCTTCCTCTTTTCACCTGGAAACTCACACAATTGCTGCTCCGCTATCATCCCTGCCAGCATCTCCTTCCAATTTACTTTAGCCAACTACTCTCTCATACCACTGTAATTTCTTTTATTCCATTGAAACACTGCTAAATCAGACTTTACTTTTTTTCTATCAAATTTCAAGTTGAACTCGGTCTTATTGTGTCCACTGGTTCCTAAGGGTCCTTTTACTTTAAGCTCCCTAATCGTCTCCGGTTCATTACATAACACCCAATCCAGTATCACTCACAACACGCTGGAGGAACTCAGCAGGTCAGGCAGCATCCGTGGAAACGATGAGTCGACGTTTCGAGCCGGAACCCTTCGTCAGGATGAAGGGTTCCGGCCCGAAACGTCGACTCATCGTTTCCATGGATGCTGCCTGACCTGCTGAGTTCCTCCAGCGTGTTGTGAGTGTTGCTTTGACCCCAGCATCTGCAGATTATTTTGTGACCCAATCCAGTACAGTTGATCCCCTGGTAGGCTCAACAGCAAACTGCTCTAAAAAGCTATCTTGTAGGCATTCAACAAACTCTCTCTCTTGGGATCCATTTGCAACCTGATTTTCCCAATCGACCTGCATGTTGAAGTCTCCCATGACTATCATAACATATTTATTTTCTATTTCCTGTTGTAATCTGTGGTCTACCTCCTGGCCACAATTCAGTGATGGCCACAACATCATAGCTGACAATCTGTAATAGTGCAACAAGATCATCTACCTTATTTCATATACAGGTGTCCCCTGCTTTTCGAACGTTCGCTTTACGAAACCTCACTGTTATGAAAGAGCTCTATTAGTTCCCTGTTTTCGCTAACAGAAGGTGTTTTCACTGTTACGAAAAAAGTAGCGCGCGAAAAAAGGCAGCGCGTGGAAAAAAAAGCAGCACGCGCCCCGAGCAGCTGCTCTCCCCCTGATTTGGAACTGCATTCTAGCCGGCATTGCTTAAACACGTGTCTGTGAGCAGCCGTTAGCAAGATGAGTTCTAAGGTATCGGAAAAGTCTGAAAGAGCTCGTAAGGGTGTTACACTTAGCGTAAAACTAGACATAATTTAGCGTTTCGATCATGGTGAACGAAGTAAAGACGAAGTGAGTTTGGTTTGTGGAAGTTGATGAAGATGATGTTGAAGAGGTTTTGGCATCCCATGACCAAGAACTGATTGATGAAGAGCTGATGCAAGTGGAAGAGGAAAGGATAACAATCGAAACCTCGGTGTCCCACCACCCCAAACCCTGGGCCGTGGACAGATACCGATTCGCAGAGAATGCAGCAGTAGCTGGAAGGCACCCAGCACGTCTTTAAGAAAAAAGCCGAAATAAACAAGCTAATTAATTAGGTGCCGCCCGGCATGTAAATGTTGGCCCAGATCAGAAGCGATTGCCGATTTCACTTGCTCTATGTAATCGGCAATTGCCTCTGATCTGGGCTGACATTTATGTGCCAGGTGGCACCTAATTAATTAGCTTGTTTATTTCGGCTTTTTTCTTAAAGATGTGCTGTGTGCCTCTCGGCTGCCGCTGTACTCCTGCATGCTTCGCGGATCGGTATCGGTTCTCTGCCTGGAGGGTGGGGGCCACTGCACCGCCCCAACCTCTGATTCAGCCTAACACACCATCATCAGTGTGCTCAGCGCTGTCCCGATTCCGGTAAGTGAAACTACACTGTACATACATTATTTCTACTTTATACCGGCTGTGTATTTTTATGTGCTATTTGGTATGATTTGGCAGCTTTTCAGCTTAAAGGTTACTGGAGAGCGCTTGCGTGAGATTTTCTGCCGCCTGCGCTTGTGCCGTGTTTCTGCCAAGAGTGCTTGCGTGAGATTTTCGCTACAGAGAACAGTGCAGGCAATCGTTGTAGAGAAGTATTTCTAATATATATAGGCTGCGTATTTATCATATCATTCCTGCTTTTACTATATGTTACTGTTATTTTAGGTGTTGTGTGTTATTTAGCATGATTTGGTAGGTTATTTTTGGGTCTATGAACACTCACAAATTTTTCCCATATAAATAAATGGTAATTGATTCTTCGCTTTACGACATTTCGGTTTACGAACTGTTTCATAGGAACGCTCTACCTTCAGATGGCGGGGGAAACCTGTACTCCATGCGTTGAGATATAACACTTTGAGTACTGCATTTGCTCTCCCTTTTGATTCTGCATCCCAAATGCACTGATACTTGCCCTGCTGGCTGCAATTATTTCCGATCATCTGCCTGCCCTTCCTGACAGTCAGACTGCACGCTATCTTTGCTTTTTTACCTTCCATCCTATCTTGAATCTCTTCACTCCGGTTCCAACCTCCCCCCCCTGCCAAATTAGCTTAAACCATCCCCAACAACTCTAACAAACCTGCTAGCATCTTTCTGTAGCTCTTTCTGATCCGGTGCAATGGCCTTCCATACCTGATGGTTATGCAACCAGACAGATTGGTCTTCACAGTACATCTGTAGAATCGAACACTGGTTTGGGAAACACCTCATTCTCCATCTGGCATGTTGCTGCCTGCAAGACTCAATCTCAATTCTCCAACTTAATTAAACACTCTCTCTCGAGTCACAGAGTAGTACAGTGCAGATGTAGGCACTTCACCTCATCTTGTCTGTGCCAGCCTGCTTTTCTGCCTACTCCCATCTAACTGCATCCAGACTTTTCTAAATGGGGAGAAAATCCAAAAATCTGAGAGGCAAAGGGACTTGGGAGTCCTTGTGCAGAACACCCTAATGGTTGGCTTGCAGATGGAGTTGGTGGTGAGAAAGGCAAATGCAATGTTAGCTTTCATTTCAAGAGGTCTAGAATACAAGAGCAGGGATGTGATGCTGAGGCTTTATAAGGCACTGATGAGGCCTCACCTTGAGTATTGTGAACAGTTTTGGGCTCCTCATCTGAGAAGAGATGTGCTGGTATTGGAGAGGGTCCAGAGGATGTTCACAAGGATGATTCCAGGAATGAAAGGGTTAGCATACAAGGAACGTTTGATGGCTCTGGGTCTGTACTTGCTGGAATTTAGAAGGATGAGAGGGGAGTCTCAGTGAAACCTTTCGAATGTTAAAAGACCGAGACAGAGTAGATATGGTAAGGATGTTTCCCATGGTGGGAGAGTCTAAGACAAGAGGGCACAGCCTCAAGATAGAGGGTCGTCCACTCAAAACAGAGATGCTGAGAAATTTCTTTAGCCTGAGGGTGGTGAATTTGTTACCACATGCAGCTGTGGAGGCCAGGTTGTTGGGTGTATTTAAGACAGAGATTGATAGATTCTTGATTGGATGTGGCATCAGGGTTACGGGGAGAATGCCGGGAAATGGGGTTGAGGAGGAAAATAAAAGGATTAGCCGTGATTAAATGGTGGAGCAGACTCGATGGGCCAAATGGCCTAATTCTTCTCCTATGTCTTATGGACCAGAGCCCCCCATATCTCTCTCATCCGGGTATCTAATCAAACTTCTCTTTAATGTTACAATTGAACCAGTATCTACCACTTCCATTGGCTGCTTGTTCCCCATTGGCTGCTTGTTCCAAATTCTCAGCCCCCTCTGAGTGAAGTAGTTGCCCATCAGAACCTCAAATATTTTGCCTTTCACCCTAAACCTATGTCCTCTCATTGCATCTCACCAAACCTCAGTGGAAAAATCCTGCTTGTATTTACCCTAATTGTACCCCTCTTAATTTTGTATACCGTTATTAAGTCTCCTCTCATTCTCCTATGCTCAGGGAATAAAATCCTAACCTGTTCAACTTTTCCTTATGACTCAGGTTCTCAAGTCCTTGTTAACATCTCTGTAAATTCTCTTTGAACTCTTTCAATCTTGTTGACATCTTTCGTGCAGGCAGGTGACCAGAATTGTGCACAAAACTCTAAATGTGGCCTCACCAATGTCTTATATAACTTCAACTTAACATCTCAGCTTCTGTACTCAACACTTTGATCTATGAAAGCTGATGTGCTAAAAGTTCTCTATCTACCTATGATATGACTTTCAAAGAATTAGGAATCTGTATTTCCCAGTTCCTCGGTTCCACTGCAATCCACGGTGTCCTATCATTCACCGTGTAAGTCTTTCAGCTCCTTGCATAGATGACCACTGTGATCTTCAAGTGGACCAATTCTGTATCTTGCTATCTTTTTGCTCTTAATATTAGCTAGGAAAACCCTTGGGATTCTCTTTCACATTGTCTGCCAGAGCAAGTTCATGTCCTCTTTTAGCCCCCCTGTCTTTTTTCTTTCTTTCTTTTTAAATCTTTTTATTGAGTAAGTATACAAAAAAGGTAAGCCATATAAACATTAATACAATGTTAAAGTATAATAAAATTCCAAAAGATAACAATACCAAAAAGAAAATACTACAAACAATGTAATTTAAGCATAAGAAAGCAAGATAACATAATAGTATACTAGATTTTATATATATCAATGGAAAAAAAAAGAAAAAAAAACCCCAAAAAAAAAACCCACCGTGCAACTAACTAAAAGCAAAGCAAAGCAATGGGCTAACTTGAAACCAAACAGAGTTAAACTTAAAATCACGTCCTCAATCCCGACCTCCATTAAAACAGTGAAAAAAAAACAAGAAGGGTAAATATTACATTAAATGAAAATATCGAATAAAAGGTCCCCAAATCTGTTCAAATTTAAATGAAGAATCATAAAGATTACTTCTAATTTTCTCCAGATTCAAACATAAAATCGTCTGAGAAAACCAAAAAAAGGTAGTTGGAGCATTAAGCTCTTTCCAATGTTGTAAAATACATCTTTTCGCCATTAAAGTAAGAAATGCAATCATTCTACGGGCTGAAGGGGAAAGATTACTAGAAATTTTAGGTAGTCCAAAGATAGCAGTAATAGGGTGAGGAGAGATATCTATATTTAATACCTTAGAAATAATATTGAAAATATCTCTCCAAAAAGTTTCCAAAGTAGGGCAAGACCAAAACATATGAGTTAAAGAGGCTATCTGCCCCGAACATCTATCACAGAAAGGATTAATATGCGAGTAAAAACGCGCTAACTTATCTTTGGACATATGTGCTCTATGAACCACTTTAAATTGAATTAGGGAATGTTTAGCACAAATAGAGGAAGTATTAACTAATTGTAAAATCTGCCCCCAATCATCCACAGAAATGGTAAGCCCCAATTCCTGTTCCCAATCTACCCTAATCTTATCAAATGGAGCTTTCCTAAGTTTCATAATAATATTATAAATCATAGCCGATGCACCTTTCTGACATGGATTAAGGTTAATTATCGAATCTAAAATATATATAGGAGGAAGCATTGGAAAGGAAGAAAGTATAGTACTTAGGAAATTTCTAACTTGTAAATATCTAAAAAAATGTATTCTTGATAAGTTATATTTATTAGATAATTGTTCAAAAGACATAAGGGAACCATCTAAAAATAAATCCAAAAACCGTAAAATACCCTTAGTCTTCCAAGTTTGAAAAGCGCGATCCGTAAAAGAGGGAGGAAAAAATATGTTACCTAAAATAGGAATCGCTAACCCGAATTGATTAAGATCAAAAAATTTTCTGAATTGAAACCAAATGCGCAAAGCATATTTAACTATCGGGTTAGAGACCTGCTTAAGGCGTTTCGAATCAAAAGGAAGAGAGGAACCTAAAATAGAACCAAGTGTATAACCCTGAACAGATTGTAATTCCAATGCTACCCATTTAGGAATAGATAGTATGTCCCGGTCAAGTAACCAAAATTTCATATGTCGAATATTAATAGCCCAATAATAAAATCTAAAGTTAGGTAATGCTAAACCTCCATCTCTCTTAGCTTTCTGTAAATGTATTTTACCCAGTCTCGGATTCTTATTCTGCCAAATAAATGAAGAAATTTTAGAGTCAACTTTATCAAAAAAAGATTTAGGAACGAAAATTGGTAATGCCTGAAACACATATAAAAATTTTGGCAAAAAAAACATCTTAACTGCATTAATACGACCAATCAAAGTTAAATATAAGGGAAACCATTTAGATGAAAGTTGAGTAATATGGTCTATTAATGGTAAAAAGTTAGTCTTAAATAAATCTTTATGTTTACAAGTAATTTTAATCCCAAGATATGAAAAGTAATTATTAATCAATTTAAATGGAAATTTATAATATAAGGGAAGATGTTTATTAATCGGAAAAAGTTCACTCTTACTAAGATTTAATTTATAACCTGAGAAAAGACCAAATTGTGCTAATAACTCTAAAACAGCAGGAATGGATCTCTCAGGATTAGAAATATATAAAAGTAAATCATCAGCATAGAGTGATAATTTATGGGACTTTAATCCCCGAGTTATCCCAGTAATATTTGAAGATTCTCGAATAGCAATTGCAAGAGGTTCTAATGCAATATCAAATAATAGGGGACTAAGAGGACAGCCTTGTCGAGTACCACGAAAGAGAGGAAAAAAAGGTGAGTTTAAGGAGTTAGTACGAACCGAGGCTACAGGGGAGTGATATAACAGTTTAATCCAGGATATAAATTTCAAGCTAAAATTAAACATTTCAAGCACCTTAAATAAATAAGGCCATTCTACTCTATCAAAAGCTTTCTCGGCATCTAAAGAAATAACACACTCAGGAACATTTTGTGAGGGAGTATAAACGATATTTAACAATGTACGAATATTATAAAAAGAGTAACGACCTTTAATAAAACCCGTTTGGTCTTCCGAAATAATAGAAGGAAGTACTTTTTCTAGTCTATTTGCTAATAACTTAGAAAAAACTTTAGAATCAACATTTAATAAAGATATTGGTCTATAAGATGCACATTGAGCAGGGTCTTTATCCTTCTTTAGTATTAAAGAAATTGATGCTCTATTAAAAGATTCCGGAAGTTTACCAAGTTTCAAAGAAGCCTCAAAAACCTTATAGAGCCAAGGAATCAATAAAGAAGCAAAACATTTATAAAATTCAACGGTAAACCCATCAGGGCCAGGAGCTTTCCCCAGATTCATAGAAAAAATAACATTCTTAATCTCATCCATTGTAATGGAAGTATCTAATAAAGAAGACATATCCTGTGAAATCTGAGGGAAGTCTAACTTATCTAAAAAATCATTCATATATTTAGAATCTCGAGGAGACTCTGATTGATATAAAGAAGAATAAAAATCACAAAAGGTTTGATTAATCCCCACATGATCCAATATCAATCGATCATTTTGGTTATAAATCTGATTGATTTGAGATTTAACATAATTAGATTTCAATTGATTAGCCAGCAGCTTGCCAATTTTATCACTGTGAACATAAAAATCACTTCTTGTTTTCTTTAATTGGTTTACAATCGAGGACGAGAGTAGTAAACTGTGTTCCATTTGAAGTTCAGTTCTTTGTTTGTATAGCTCCTCAGAAGGAGCCATAACATATTTCTTATCAATTTCTTTAATCTTGTCCACAATTGCCATCTCCTCCTGCTTCTGTTTCTTCCTCAAAGCAACGGAATACGAAATAATCTGACCCCGAATATAGGCTTTAAAAGTGTCCCAAAGAGTGTTAACCGAAATATCTTCTGTATGGTTAATTGTAAAAAAAAGCTCAATCTGTTCATTCATAAAATTAACAAAGTCCGAGTCCTGAAGCAACAGCGAATTAAAACGCCATTGTCTATTGTTTGGTATATTGGCCATAATTTTAATAGAAAGCTTAAGTGGAGCATGATCCGAAATGGTTATAGAATCATAATCACATTTAATCACTGAAGGAATGAGACGAGAATCAATGAAAAAATAATCAATTCTTGAATAGGAATGATGAACATGTGAAAAAAAGGAAAAATCTTTTTCCTGAGGATGCAGAAAACGCCAAATGTCCGTCGACCCAGAATCAGAAAGGAAAAAATTAATCAAATTTGCAGATTTATTAGGTAAAGTCCGTAAAGGAGCCGAACGGTCCAAAGCTGGAGATAAACAGGTATTAAGATCTCCGCCCCAAATCAATGAAAACTCGTTCAAATTCGGAAACTGATCAAACAATGATTTATAAAATTCCGGACAATCCATATTAGGAGCATAAACATTAACCAAAACTACTTTTTTATTAAATAGTAAACCACTAACCAATAAAAATCTACCATTCGGATCAGAGATAATATCCTGTTGTATAAAAGTAACTGAGGAGTCTATAAAAATAGAGACGCCTCGAATCTTAGCATTGGAGTTCGAATGAAATTGTTGTCCCTTCCAGAATTTGAAAAAACGTAGTCTGTCCCCCCTCCGTACATGGGTCTCTTGTAAAAATAAAATTTGTGCTTTAAGTCTCCGGAACACTTTAAAAACTTTTTTCCTTTTAATAGGATGATTAAGACCATTAGTATTCCAGGAGACAAAATTAATAATAGACTCCATAAATCCTAAAGTCAACCCATAACAAGGAGGATTGACAATAGGCGCGACCCACAAACCCGGAGAGGAAACAGAACATACAAAAGATACCGGGGAAAAGGACGCAACCAATACTTCAATAATGTATATAGCCCAAAGAGAAACAAACTAAAACGTGAAGCCCCTCCCACCACCCCCCACCCCAAGACCCCAAGGCGAAATCTAAAGCAGACCCGCCAGAAAGAAGCAAGCGCTAAAACTACCCCCATGACTTCCGGTATACGCTCCCTAAAAAAAAGGTATAAATATGAAAAGGATCAGCTAATTGTAAAACAGTAAAAAAATAAGTAAAAAAAAGTTAGCTCAATTAAAATACACACAGAACAGAACAAAAGCCGGAAAGTATATATTAAAAAAAAACCACAATAAACCTCAAACTCATGAATAGACACAGCAACAAAAAAAATAGGATTATTAACATAAAATGATTATAAAAAGCAAAACAGAATAAAATTTAAAAAAAAAACTACAAAATTTAAGGCCGCACAGGAAATACGTAAGATGACAAAAGGGAAGTAACCACCCAGAATCCCCTGGGAAAAGAAAGAAATGACGCAGTTAAAAAGAAAGTTTAGCAGCCATATTAAGAAATCGAAAGTAAACTTTTCTGCCCAAATAGGGCACAGAAAAGTTAAAACCAACCAATTCACAGCCTCCGATCAACGGAGAAAATTAAAAAAAGGCAATTAAGATGTTGAAGATGAAAGTTGATCCAGATAACTCTGGGCATCCGATAGAGAATCAAAAAAACGAAGGGCTCCATCTAACATGCGAATCCTTAGACGTGCAGGGTACAGCAGCGCTGGTCTTAAATCCATCTTATAGAATTCCGACATCACGGATCTGTAACGGACCCGTTGGTCCCAGATTGGTTTACTGAAATCTTCCACGAATCGGAACTTAAGATCCGAAAAATCAATGAAACCTTTAGATCGAGCGAATCGAAACAGTCTCTCCTTGTCTTGAAAGTAATGAAAACGTAAGATAACATGCCTAGGTCTATCTGACCTAGACGAGTATGATGGGATTCTGTGAACACGATCCAGTAGCGGTGGTTGGTCAGGAAATACAGTAGGGAATGCATCTTTTAAAAGTTGGGAGAAATATTTCATAGGGTTGTTAGCTTCCACGGCTTCCCTGACGCCAATCATTCGTAAATTCTGCCGTCGCATTCTAGATTCCAAGTCAGAGTTTTTAAAAGTCAAAAAGTCAAGTTTCTTCTTCATTACATTAATTGTTTCTTCGACTTTCCCCATCTTAAGCTCACTTTGTTGCGCGGATTTTTGAAGATCAGATATAGCCGACTGATGTTCCGCAATACATGTTTGCATCTTATCAATTAAATCGGCAATTTTCTGGAACTTAGTTGAGATTTCCGTATGAATCAGGTCTTTAACAAAGCCCATAATTTCTGTACGAATCATCTCCCTAACAGAGGTTGAAATTTCCCTCTGAATTAACTCCGATATCGCTTTCAAAGTCACCGGTGATTCAGTCGGAGGGAGATCCGTAGCTTTCGGTTTAACCGGAGGTTTACCATCCTTGCCGTCTTTCCCGTTCTTAGACATAGCCGATCTCAGTATCATCCAATTGTCAGAGAATTCAGTTTAATTCAAAGTATTGTAAAAATTGATGCCTTAATAGTTAATTAAAGTATAGCTGACCATAGAGAGAAAAAACTCAGAGGTAATGGAGCGAGTCAAGAACGCGACTTCACTCCATGAGCGCTACCGGAAGTTCCTGTCTTTTTTCTTTACAGTGTTCCCTTGCATCTTATCTTCCTCAAGTGTCTCATCTGTGCCTGCCTGCTGATACCTGCTATGCACCTCCTTCATTTTCTTAAGTAGGGCCTCCATTTCTATCAAAAACTAAGGTTCCTTAAACCAGCTAGCCTTGCCTATTATTCTAACAGGAATATACAAACTCTGTACTCTCCCACTTACCATGCATGGCTTTGCCAGAAAACAAATCTGTCCCAATCCACACTGGCTAGCTCCTTTCAAATGCCATCAAAATTGGCCTTTCTCTAATGTAGAATCTCAGCCTGAGGACCAGTTCCATAATTATCTTGAAACTGTTCGAATTATGATCACCAGATCCAAAGTATTCTCCTACACTGTCACCAGCCCCTCTCATTCTCTGAGAGGAAATCCAGTATCAAACTTTGTCCAGTTGGGAACTGGATCTCAAATTCCATTATTTGTCAGGGAACTGGAGCTCAAATTCTATATTTGTCAGGGAACTGGATAATTTTGTCTACCATCATTTTGGCTCAGTTTTTCCATTTTTTATTGTTGTCCATTAAACATAGAACACAGAAATTTACAGCACACTACAGGCCCTTTGGCCCACAATGTTGTGCCCACCATGTAACCTACTCTAGAGACTGCCTAGAATTTCCCTAGTGCATAGCCTCCTATTTTTCTAAGCTCCATGTACCTATCTAAGAGGCTTTTTAAAAATCTTGTTGTATCCGCTTCCACCACCGCTGCCGGCAGTGCATTCCACGCACCCACCACTCTCTGTGTGAAAAACTTACTCTTGACATCCCCTCGGTACCTATTTCCAAACACCTTAAAACTATGCCCCCTCACATTAGCCATTTCCGCCCTGGGAAAAAACTTCTGGATATCCACACGATCAAAGCTTTTCATCATCTTATACACCTCAATCAGGTCACATCTCATTCTCTGTCACTCCAAGGAGAAAAGTCCAAGTACACTCAACCTATTCTCATAAGGTACGCCCTCCAATCCAGGCAACATCCTTGTAAATCTCCTCTGCAGTCTCTCTATAGTATCCACATCCTTCCTGTACTGAGGTGACCAGAACTGAACACAGTTCAGTGGGGTCTGACCAAGGTCTTGAATGATGCCTTCTTAACAACTTAAGTCAAATATGATCCTGACTTGGAAGTATATTGCTAGTTCTTTATGGTTGAGTCAAAATTCTGTAACTGTCTACCTGACAGCTGAACTCGCAGTAGGACTGCGGCAGTGGTCCACAACCACCATCTCTAAGCTGATAAATTCCGTCCCTACTGGAGTCACACAGGTCATGAAAGTTAATAGACAAAATAAAGTCCTCTGTGCCTTTTTACTCCTGACATTGAATATCAAAGTACTTGTTGCCTTATCTGAACTTCTAATATTTTCCATCATTATTAGAGAAGGAGCAGACTGCAGCAGAATCTCTTCAGTCAACACCCTGCACTGGGAAATTAAGCACCCCAACCAGGAAAGAGCATCCTGAAGCCATTGCTAGGTAAGAGGTTATTACCAACCCCTTGTTCCTACAGATAACAGAGTGCTAGCGACCCTCCCTACCCATCACTACAGACACAGTCTGGCATGGATATTATGCTTTATGGAGCACCTAGGGCACTGGGCAGTTTGGATATTCAGATAAGTATGTTTACATCTTGGTTGTTGAATGGACCTGTTATACATTAAAAGGTGAACTCTTAATTTACCCTGTCATAGCCCTTGCACTTTATTTGCTTACCTGCACTATATTCTGCATTCTGTTATTGTTTTTCCTTTTGTATGAGCTTGACATCTTTGTGTTCGGAATTAGTCAGTGTGGTACAGCAAGGAAACAGGCCCTTTGGCCCAAGTGGTCCAGATCAGCTGTCTGAAACAATGCCTTTTACTCTATCTCAGTGCATTTGACAACAATAAACCAACAGATCATCAATTACTGATTGTTACTTATCTCTGACAGGTCACCTGTTGGAGATGAAAGTGAAAATGAAGACAGTGATAGTTCAAGCAGTGATCTGATCGGTCCCCCAGTACCTTCCTCATTATCTAGATTGTCAGTCGAGGAGCAAGCGAATGCTGCAGACCTCCCTACATCAAGTGACAAACTGCTGGGGGACACGGACGAAGAGGAGGAGGAAGATGATGATGATGATGATGATGTAAGTGTTTTTCTGTTCTATTTCAGTGAATAGCATCAAGGTGGGCAAATATTCAAAATACTAACCAGTCTGTAGAATTAAAGCTGAACTACCAAGTATGGGTAGGCAATTGGCTTTGAGGCAGGAAGCAGGGATCAGTGATATGTAGTTGTTTGTAACACTGATGGCTGATGAACTGTGGTGTTTGCCAGAAATTGGTTGTTTTGTTCCTTGATACATGCTAATAACTGATACATGGCTGCACATGTGGAGGACAGAAAGCATGAAAATGTGGCAAAGAGTGAGGAGAAGAAAATAAGATGAAAAAACCCTTTTAATTGGTGATGAGGTCAAATTTTATTTCTTGAAGAGCTCGAATGCTTTTACTCAAAGGACACTAGAAGCAGGGTCTTTTCACATTTCCTGAGGCAGAAGTAGGCAGATTTTAAGCATGGGGATGGAAGGTTACCTTGGGAAGATGAGAATGTGAAGTTGAGATAGTAATTAGAACAGCCATGAGGTTGAGTCTTGGCAGAGCAGTCTTGTGTGTTGAAGGGGAGGTGATGTTTCTGTTTGCACAGGATAGCACAATAGGCATACAAGTGGCTGGTGAAGTTTAATAAAGGAATTTTTGAAGTAATGTATGAAAGATTGAGGAGAAACTAAATGATACAGGTCTAAATATGTGTAAGTTCAGGGACTGAGTATATGGGTTGATAAATCTTAGAAAATGACAGGTCATGTTGAGAGAGTACTAGTTAAAGCCAGTGATTACTGAAAAGGAGCAGAGAAGTGATGTTGAATGGAAGATCTGTGTTTCCTCATTAGTAGCAAGTGAAGTCCTGGAGGACTGGAAAGTAGCTAATGTTCCTTTGCTCAAGAACGGAAATAGGGATAATTCACGAAATGTAAGGTTAGTGAGTTTCACATGATGGCAGGGAAGCTACTGGAGGGAATCCTTTTGGGTAGGATTTGTATGTACTTGGAAAAGCATTGCCTGTTAGGGACAGTCAGTATAGCTTTGTACAGGGTATCTCATGTCTTACTAACTTGTTTCATTTAGAACATAGAACATAGAATAGTACAGCACAGTACAGGCCCTTCGGCCCACAATGTTGTGCCGACCCTCAAACCCTGCCTCCCATATAAGCCCCCACCTTAAATTCCTCCATATACCTGTCCAGTAGTCTCTTAAACTTCACTAGTGTATCTGGCTCCACCACTGACTCAGGCAGTGCATTCCATGCACCAACCACTCCCTGAGTAAAAAACCTTCCTCTAATATCCCCCTTGAACTTCCCACCCCTTACCTTAAAGCCATGTTCTCTTGTATTGAGCAGTGGTGCCCTGGGGAAGAGGCGCTGGCTATCCACTCTGTCTATTCCTCTTATTATCTTGTACACCTCTATCATGTCGCCTGTCATCCTCCTTCTCTCCAAAGAATAAAGCCCTAGCTCCCTTAATCTCTGATCATAATGCATACTTTCTAAACCAGGCAGCATCCTGGTAAATCTCCTCTGTACCCTTTCCAATGCTTCCACATCCTTCCTATAGTGAGGTGACCAGAACTGGACACAGTACTCCAAGTGTGGCCTAACCAGAGTTTTATAGAGCTGCATCATTACATCGCGACTCTTAAACTCTATCCCTCAACTTATGAAAGCTAACATCCCATAAGCTTTCTTAACTACCCTACCCACCTGTGAGGCAACTTTCAGGGATCTGTGGACATGTACCCCGAGATCCCTCTGCTCCTCCACACTACCAAGTATCCTGCCATTTACTTTGTACTCTGCCTTGGAGTTTGTCCTTCCAAAGTGTACCACCTCACACTTCTCTGGGTTGAACTCCATCTGCCACTTCTCAGCCCACTTCTGCATCCTATCAATGTCTCTGCAATCTTTGACAATCCTCGACACTATCTACAACACCACCAACCTTTGTGTCATCTGCAAACTTGCCAACCCACCCTTCTATCCCCACATCCAGGTCGTTAATAAAAATCACGAAAAGTAGAGGTCCCAGAACAGATCCTTGTGGGACACCACTAGTCACAATCCTCCAATCTGAATGTACTCCCTCCACCACCACCCTCTGCCTTCTGCAGGCAAGCCAATTCTGAATCCACCTGGCCAAACTTCCCAGTATCCCATGCCTTCTAACTTTCTGAATAAGCCTACCGTGTAGAAGAGGATTACAGTGATTGACAAAGGTAGAAAAGTGAATGTTATCCATATTAACTTTATTACGATGTTTGACAAGGTTCCTTGTTAAGTGAATCAAAAGATAAAGGTGCATGGGATGTAGAGTGACTTGATAGCTCGGTCGTGTAGACTACACCAAGGGTCCCCAACCTTTTTTGCACCGCGGACTGGCGGACCGGGGGAGGGTGTTCAAGTAGGGTTAAACTCACCTCAACATATCTTTTACAGTTAGGGTTGCCAACTTTCTCACTCCCAAATAAAGGACAAAAGTAGCAGTCAAATCCCGGGCCACTTTACCCCAAAAAGACTACAATGACCATGAAGCCTTTTTACCCTAATGCTGGATAGAAGATACGAAGCACTAACACCAAAGGATGCTGATTATTCTTGATGTTGTGATTGGCGCTCTCCTAAATGGACGTGATATAGTCACCGCTGTCCTTTGACTGTAGCAGAGTTTTATGGGTATCTCAAAGTACGTCATTACAATAAGATTTAATTATCTCTTATTGATGGGTAGCAGTTAGATCTGTCCCAATCCTGCACATGCTGATGGTGATTAGCAGAAGTGACCCCTCGAAATCCCTCCCTTCCCCCATCCCAGTTTCACTCTGCCCCCTCCCCCAGCTGCCTATCACCTCCCTCATGGTCCTGCCTCCTTCTACTACCCATCGTGTTTTTCCCTATTCCGTCTTCACCTTTCCTGCCTATCCCCTCCCTGCCTCCCTTCCCCCACCCCTTTATCTTTCCCCTTACTGGTTTTTCACCTGGCACCTGCCAGCCTTCTTCCCACCCTCCCCCCACCTTCTTTATAGGGCCCCTGCCCCCTCCCTCTTCAGTCCTGACGGAGGGTTCCGGCCCGAGACGTTGACTGTTCTTTTCCGTGGATGCTGCTCGACCTGCTGAGTTCCTCCAGCATGTTGTGAGTGTTGCTTTGACGCCAGCATCTGCAGAGTATTTTGTGCCCTCGAAATAAAGCTGCCCTGCCCTTTTGCTCCTGTAGGTGTCGCTGCTGAAGCTGGCCATGTGCATGCGTTGGTCTGTCGCGTCCCGATTTCCATAATGGCCGATCAGGTCTCGGGGGAAACCCAGCCTGTTGATTTTTGGCGAATGAGCAATTTTCTACGAATATATAACCCTGAACTTTGCCTGCATTCTGTAAGATAGCGCATTTTAATTCGATGTAGCCAAAAAAAGTGCAGCTGTAATGCAGCGTTTGCTCTGATTGGAGGTCACAAACAGGCAGACAGAGCATGAGAGTTTTAGTAGTATATAGATTTGGTATGATTTGGTAGGTTATTTTTTTCGTCTGGGAACGCTCAAAAATTTTCCCCATATAAATTAATGGTAATTGCTTCTTCGCTTCATGCCATTTTGGCACAAAAGGTTTCAGAGGAACACTCTACCTTAGCGAGGGAAATACGGGGCAAGGGCAGTCCCATATGGGACAAACCAATTTAGCCCAATATACGGGATGTCCCGGCAAATACGGGACAGTTGGCAACCCTATGTTCAAGTTCAACAGTGTGTGACAGGGAATGAGGAAAGGTGCAGCTGACTCGTATCGTTTCCTCACAGCCCGGTAGCACATGCTTTGCGGCCCGATGGTTGGGGACCGCTGGACAACACCAGCAGCCCATCCCCCTGTGATCACTACAACGGATTGCCAGTTTTGGTGCCCCACCATATCAGTCACTGGAAACATAACTGTTGCGTTATTGATACTGGGTCTAAATCTTGGAACTTGCTCCCTTATGGAGATACCGTAACACCATAAGATATAGGAGCAGAGTTAGGCCATTTGTCCCTTCAAGTCTGCTCTGCCATTTCATCATGGCTGATCCAATTTTCCTCTCTGCCCTAATCTCCTGCCTTCTCCCCCTATCCCCTCATGCTCTTGACCAATAAAGAATCTATCAACCTGTGCCTTAAATATATGTAAAGACTTGGCCTCCACTGCTGGTTGTGGCAAAGAATTCCACAGATTCACCACTCTCTGGCTAAAGAAATTCCTCCTCATCTCCATACTAAAAGGACACCCCTCTATTCTGAGGTTGTGTCCTCTAGTCTTCAGCTCTTCTGTCATAGGAAACATCCTCTCCACATCCACTCTTATCACCATTCGGTATGTTTCAATGAGGTCAGCCTTCATTCTTCTGAATTTTAGTGAATGCAGGCCCAGGGCCATTAATACCATGGGCTCATATCTTGTTAAGCAGTCTCATGTGTGGCGTCGTGTCAAAGGCCCTGCTTGCTATTTCTTCAAAGGTTTCCAACTGATTTGTCAGGCAAGATTTTCCCTTGAGGAAACCATGCTGACTAGGGCCAATTTTATCATGTACCTCCAAGTACCCAGAAACCGCATCCTTAACAATAGACTCCAGCATTTTCCCAACCACTGAGTCAGACTAACTGGCCTGTAATTTCCTTTCTTCTGCCTCTCACCCTTCTTGAAAAGTGGAGTGATATTTGTAATTTTCCATTCTTCCAGAACCGTTTCAGAATCCTGGGGTGTACACCACCTGGATTTATCGACCTTCAGACTTTTCAGTTTCCCAAGAACCTTCTCTCTAGTATGGCAACTTCACCCCCTTCATGACCCCTGACACGTGGAACTTCCACCACACTGCTAGTGTCTTCCACAGTGAAGAGTGATGCAAAATACTTATTCAGTTCGTCCACCATATCCTTTACTACCGCTCCAGCATCGTTTACCAGATCTGATATCCACTTTCTTTTACACCATATGTATCTGAAGAAACTTCTTGTATCCTCTTTAATATCATGGGCTAGCTTACTTTCGTATTCCATCTTTGCCTTCTTAATGACCTTTTTAGTTGTCTTGTGTTGGTTTTTAAAAGCTTCCCAATCCTCTAACTTCACACAAATTTTTGCTCTAATATATACCCTCTTGGGTCTTTATGTTGGCTTTGGCTTCTCTTATTAGTCACGGCTGTGTCATCTTTCCTTCAGAATACTTCTTCCTCTTTGGGACTTATACGGTATATCCTTTGCCTTTTGAGTTCATTCCAGAAATTCCACAATACATTTCAGATGTGATGAGTTGTAGCTAAAGTCAATTGCTAAATGTATATGTCCTAAACCAAAAGTCACTCTACCAGTCCCTCCTCTTGGCCCTCCTGGACGAAAATAAATTTGTACCAGGAAAGGCCAAGCTAAAGGAGGATCTACTTAATTAGGGCAGCAAAAATATACATTCACGATCTGGGGACTGAGTGTAATGTATCTAAGTTTGCTGATGATACTACATTAAGTGGAAAAGCAATTTGTGCAGAAGATACGGAGAGTTTACAGAGATAACTTGGGCCTATATCTAACCTACAGATAAGTTAAGTGAGTGGACAAGGGCCTGCCAGATGTAATACAAAGTTGGTAAATGCGTGGTCATTCACTTTGGAAGGAAAAGTGAAAGAGCAGGGTATTATTTAAATTGTAAAAAATTGCAGCATGCTGCTGTGCAGAGGGAGTTGGGAGTGCTTTTGCATGAATCTCAAAAGGTTGGTTTGCAGGTGCAGCAGGCGATCAAGAAGGCAAATGAAATGTTGACCTTGATTGTTAGAGGGATTTAAGAGCAGAAATGTGATGCTGCAACTATACAGGGTACTGGTGAGGCGACACCTGGAGTACTGCATGCAGTTCTGGTCTCCATACTTGAGGAAGGGTACACTGGCTTTAGAGGCGATGCAGAGGAGCTTCACCAGGTTGATTCCAGAGATGAGGGGGTTAGACTATAGAACATAGAATAGTACAGCACAGTACAGGCCCTTCAGCCCACAATGTTGTGCCGACCCTCAAACCCTGCCTCCCATACAAGCCCCCACCTTAAATTCCTCCATATACATAGAAACATAGAAAATAGGTGCAGGAGTAGGCCATTCGGCCCTTCGAGCCTGCACCGCCATTCAGTATGATCGTGGCTGATCATCCAACTCAGAACCCTGTACCAGCCTTCCTTCCATACCCCCAATCCCTTTAGCCACAAGGGCCATATCTAACTCCCTCTTAAATATAGCCAATGAACTGGCCTCAACTGTTTCCTGTGGCAGAGAATTCCACAGATTCACCACTCTCTGTGTGAAGAAGTTTTTCCTAATCTCGGTCCTAAAAGGCTTCCCTTTTATCTTCAAACTGTGACCCCTCATTCTGGACTTCCCCAACATCGGGAACAATCTTCCTGCATCTAGCCTGTCCAATCCCTTTAGGATTTTATACGTTTCAATAAGATCCCCCCCTCAATCTTCTAAATTCCAACGAGTATAAGCCTAGTTCATCCAGTCTTTCATCATATGAAAGTCCTGCCATCCCAGGAATCAATCTGGTGAACCTTCTTTGTACTCCCTCTATGGCAAGGATGTCTTTCCTCAGATTAGGGGACCAAAACTGCACACAATACTCCAGGTGTGGTCTCACCAAGGCCTTGTACAACTGCAGTAGTACCTCCCTGCTCCTGTACTTGAATCCTCTTCCTATAAATGCCAGCATACCATTTGCCTTTTTCACCGCCTGCCGTACCTGCATGCCCACTTTCAATGACTGGTGTATAATGACACCCAGGTCTCGTTGCACCTCCCCTTTTCCTAATCGACCACCATTCCGATAATAACCTGTTTTCCTGTTTTTGCCACCAAAGTGGATTACCTCACATTTATCCACATTACATTGCATCTGCCATGAATTTGCCCACTCACCTAACCTATCCAAGTCACCCTGCATCCTCTTAGCATTCTCCTCACAGCTAACACTGGCACCCAGCTTCGTGTCATCCGCAAACTTGGAGATGCTGCACTTAATTCCCTCATCCAAGTCATTAATATATATTGTAAACAACTGGGGTCCCAGCACTGAGCCTTGCGGTACCCCACTAGTCACTACCTGCCATTCTGAAAAGGTCCAGTTTCTTCCCACTCCTTGCTTCCTGTCTGCCAACCAATTCTCTATCCACATCAATACCTTACCCCCAATACAGTGTGCTTTAAGTTTGCACACTAATCTCCTGTGTGGGACCTTGTCAAAAGCCTTTTGAAAATCCAAATATACCACATCCACTGGTTCTCCCCTATCCGCTCTACTAGTTACATCCTCAAAAAATTCTATGAGATTTGTCAGACATGATTTTCCTTTCACAAATCCATGCTGACTTTGTCCGATGATTTCACCGCTTTCCAAATGTGCTGTTATCACATCTTTGATAACTGACTCTAGCAGTTTCCCCACCACCGATGATAGGCTAACTGGTCTATAATTCCCCGGTTTCTCTCTCTCTCCTTTTTTAAAAAGTGGGGTTACATTAGCCACCCTCCAATCCTCAGGAACTAGTCCTGAATCTAAAGACTTTTGAAAAATTATCACTAATGCATCCATTATTTCTTGGGCTACTTCCTTAAGCACTCTGGGATGCAGACCATCTGGCCCTGGGGATTTATCTGCCTTTAATCCCTTCAATTTACCTAACACCACTTCCCTACTAACATGTATTTCCCTCAGTTCCTCCATCTCACTGGACCCTCGGTCCCCTACTATTTCCGGAAGATTATTTATGTCCTCCTTAGTGAAGACAGAACCAAAATAGTTATTCAATTGGTCTGCCATGTCCTTGCTCCCCATAATCAATTCACCTGTTTCTGTCTGTAGGGGACCTATATTTGTCTTAACCAATCTTTTTCTTTGCACATATCTATAAAAGCTTTTACAGTCAGTTTTTATGTTCCCTGCCAGTTTTCTCTCATAATCTTTTTTCCCCTTCCTAATTAAGCCCTTTGTCCTCCTCTGCTGAACTCTGAATTTCTCCCAGTCCTCAGGTGAGCCACTTTTTCTGGCTAATTTGTATGCTTCTTCTTTGGAATTGATACTATCCCTAATTTCCCTTGTCAGCCACGGGTGCACTACCTTCCTTGATTTATTCTTTTGCCAAACTGGGATGAACAATTGTTGTAGTTCATCCATGCAATCTTTAAATGCTTGCCATTGCATATCCACCGTCAACCCTTTAAGTATCATTTGCCAGTCTATCTTAGCTAATTCACGTCTCATACCTTCAAAGTTACCCTTCTTTAACCTTTGTTTCTGAATTAACTATGTCAGTCTCCATCTTAATGAAGAATTCCACCATATTATGGTGACTCTTACCCAAGGGGCCTCTCACGACAAGATTGCTAGTTAACCCTTCCTCATTGCTCAATACCCAGTCAAGAATAGCCTGCTCTCCAGTTGGATCCTCGACATGTTGGTTCAAAAAACCATCCCGCATACATTCCAAGAAATCCTCTTCCTCAGCACTCTTACCAATTTGGTTCACCCAATCTATATGTAGATTGAAGTCACCCATTATAACTGCTGTACCTTTATTGCACACATTTCTAATTTCCTGTTTAATACCATCCCCAACCTCATTACTACTGTTAGGTGGCCTGCACACAACTCCCACCGGCGTTTTCTGCCCCTTAGTGTTATGCAGCTCTACCCATATCGATTCCACATCCTCTTGGTGAATGTCCTTCCTTTCTATTGCGTTAATCTCCTCTCTAACCAGCAATGCTACCCCACCTTCTTTTCTTTCATGTCTATCCCTCCTGAATATTGAATATCCCTGAATGTTAAGCTCCCATCCTTGGTCACCCTGGAGCCATGTCTCTGTGATCCCAACTATATCATATTCATTAATAACAATCTGCACATTTAATTCATCCACCTTGTTACGAATGCTCCTTGCATTGACACACAAAGCCTTCAGGCTCGCTTTTACAACTCTCTTAGCCCTTAAACAATTATGTTGAAAAGTGTCCCTTTTTGATTTTTGCCCTGGATTTGCCGGCCTGCCACTTTTACTTTTCGCCTTACTACTTTTTGCTTCTACCCTCATTTTACACCCCTCTGTCTCTCTGTACTGGTTCCCATCCCCCTGTTGTGAACTAACCTCATCTCTCCTAGTCTCTTTAATTTGATTCCCACCCCCCCAACCATTCTAGTTTAAACCTGTCTAGTAGTCTCTTAAACCTCACTAGTGTATCTGCCTCCACCACTGACTCAGGCAGTGCATTCCACGCACCAACCACTCTCTGAGTAAAAAACCTTCCTCTAATATCCCCCTTGAACTTCCCACCCCTTACCTTAAAGCCATGTCCTCTTGTATTGAGCAGTGGTGCCTTGGGGAAGAGGCACTGGCTATCCACTCTATCTATTCCTCTTATCATCTTGTACACCTCTATCATGTTGCCTGTCATCCTGCTTCTCTCCAAAGAGTAAAGCCCTAGCTCCCTTAATCTCTGACCATAATGCATACTCTCTAAACCAGGCAGCATCCTGGTAAATCTCCTCTGTACCCTTTCCAATGCTTCCACATCCTTCCTATAGTGAGGCGACCAGAACTAGACACAGTACTCCAAGTGTGGCCTAACCAGAGTTTTATAGAGCTGCATCATTACATCGCGACTCTTAAACTCTATCCCTCGACTTATGAAAGCTAACACCCCATAAGCTTTCTTAACTACCCTATCCACCTGTGAGGCAACTTTCAGGGATCTGTGGACATGTACCCCCAGATCCCTCTGCTCCTCCACACTACCAAGTATCCTGCCATTTGCTTCGTACTCTGCCTTGGAGTTTGTCCTTCCAAAGTGTACCATCTCACACTTCTCAGGGTTGAACTCCATCTGCCACTTCTCAGCTCACTTCTGCATCCTATCAATGTCTCTCTGCAATCTTTGACAATCCTCTACACTATCTACAACACCACCAACCTTTGTGTCGTCTGCAAACTTGCCAACCCACCCTTCTACCCCTACATCTAGGTCGTTAATAAAAATCACAAAAAGTAGAGGTCCCGGGGGAGGACTTCCGGGTCATCAAGGGAATAGCGGCGTAAGGAAAAGGTCTCTCGACAAAAAAGAAGGTAAACTGCCCCAAAATCGAATTTAGACAAATACTTAATATTGCATAACTATATTAATAAAAGGGGCAAGGATGATGTCTAAGAACAAGAATAAAAAGTCCGCTTCGAAGGCTGATAAACATAAGATGCAGCAAGGCGAAGGGCCTAGCTCCCCCACGGCAAGCCAGGACGGAGATAATGAGGGGGAATTGGTGACTCTGTCTTTGATTCTTGGAGAGATTCGCGAGTTCCGACAAGATAACAGCAAACAGCTGGAAGATATTAAAGGAGAAATAGTAAAAACTAACTCGCGGATAGATGAAGCCGAAGCGAGGTTTGTTGGAATTGAAGAGAAGCTACAAAATGCCGAGGAAGTGATAGCAGAAATGCTGAAGCTACAAGACCAACTCCAGTGGAAACTAATAGATCAAGGCGGCCGCTCGAGAAGGGAAAATGTGAGGATCTACGGAGTTCCCGAAGGAACCGAAGGTAAACCCGGATTGATGATTCCCTTCGTGGAGAAGCTGCTTAGCGAGAACCTTGATATACCGGCCGCAAAAGACCTACAGATAGAAAGGGCTCACCGTGCGTTGGCACCACAGCCTCCGGCAGGCACCCAGCCCAGATCGATTCTGATCAGACTTCTCAGTTACAGAACGAAGGAAGAGGTGCTTAAAAGAGCATGGCAAAAGAAAGGTTTCGTGTGGAACAACTGTAAAATCAGTTTAGACCACGACTACACACCGGGGATTCTTGCCAGACGGAAGGAATATACGGAAACACGGAGAGTCCTGAAGGAAAACAACATCAGATTCCAGACCCTGTATCCAGCTCGGCTGAGAGTCTTTTACGACGAAGGGACAAAAACTTACGCTACGGTGGAGGAGGCAACGTCGGACCTGGTGGACCGGGGACTACCTATTAAAGTTATCACCCAACCGGAGTCGCTACTGGAGAGGATTCGGCAGAAGTCGTGGCAGTTAGTGGGGCGAGGACGCTCCACTCGAACCAGAGTGTCAAACTACAAGGAAAAGCTGCAAATATTCAGACGCGAATGTACAGAGAATACAGATTAATTAAGAGAAATGACTGAAAAGAGTAAATCGGACTTAAAAGTAAAATGAAAACTGGTAACTGAAAATAATCTAGGCGGAATAATTTGAATGATAGCAATATGGTCGAGACATAAATAGGAGAAAATTCTCTATGATTATTCAAACTGCTGAGGGCCCTCTAACACAGGGTGAAGATAGAGGTTATCCCTCTGAACTGAGGCGGGTCGGTGCTCAGGCCTCACTGTGGGAAGTCGGGGAAAATTTTCAAATGTTATACGTTCAGAAATGTCTAGGGTGTGGTTATATGTCTTGGTTTACTGTTGAGAAGGGATTGCTTACTGTTTGGTTAGAAAAGGAGAGTGCTTTTTTTCTACTAGAGAAAAATGCAAACTGAATTGGTAAAAATAATTTCCTATAATGTTAATGGGGTTTTGAATCCAATTAAAAGAAATAAGATTATGTCTGAATTGAAAAAAGAGAGGGCACAAATAGCTTTCCTCCAGGAAACACATATGAGCCAATCTGAACATGGAAAATTAAAAAGAATGGGCTTTAAGCATGTATTTTATTCATCATATAAATTGAGTCACAAAAGAGGGGTAGCTACTTTAATATCAAGTACTCTTAATTATGAACATATTTCAGAGACTAGAGACAAAGAAGGATGGTTTGTAAAAATCACAGGAAGAATAGAAGGTACAGAAATAACATTGCTGAATGTTTATGCTCCTCCAGGTAGTGAATGGTCATTTTATAGACAGATTTTTGACCTAATGGTCAGTTCTCGAGGGGTAGTAATTTGTGGAGGGGATTTTAATATTAGATTAAATCCTATATTAGATTCTTCAAGAATAGTTACTCAGAATAAACCTCTGACTCGGAAAGTGAATTCATTGATGGAGGAGTTGGGAATTATAGATGTCTGGAGGGAATTACATCCTACTAGTAAAGATTATACATATTACTCTTTCCCTCATTCAGCCTATTCAAGGATAGACTATTTCTTTATCTTTAATACAGATAGACTCAGGATAAAAAACTGTAATATTGCAACAATTGATCTGTCGGATCATAGCCCAGTCTCTATGTCTCTAATCCTGGAAAGGAAAATGAGGAAAACACTATGGAGGCTAAACTCACATATACTTAATAACCCAAAAGTAATGGAGAGATTAAGGGGAGAAATCAAAGAATATCTAGACCTTAATGACACGGGAGAAACATCACCAGTGATTTTATGGGATACATTGAAAGCTGTACTGAGAGGGAAAATTATTTCCATTACTACTCACATGAAAAAAAATCAATGCACAAAAATTAGCAGACCTTCAAGGAAAATTAAAACAACTTCAAGTTGTAGATAGCAACAAAAGTAATTCAAATCGAAAACAGGAAATTAGGAAATTGCAAAGTGAAATTGATGATATTTATACGTTGGAAATGCAAAGAAATTTTCTTTACCTGAGACAAAAGAATTATGAAGTAGGAGGTAAATCAGCTAGATTATTAGCATATAAATTACGAAAACAACAAGCAGACAATACAATTCATAAAATAAAGAATCCAAAGACAAAGCTTGTGGAGAGTACAATAGGGAAAATTCAAGAGAGTTTTGAAACGTATTATTGAGAGCTGTACTCCCAACCTCGGGCCCCCAATGAGCCCTATATAGACAGTGTATTGAATTTTTTAGATCTACCTAAACTTACAGATTTACAAAATGAAAGTTTATTAGAACCAGTAACTGTCAAAGAACTGAACGTGGCCATCTCTGGGTTAAAGGCTGGAAAGTCCCCGGGTTCTGATGGGTTTACCTCAGAGTGGTACAAGTCCCTGAAGACACAGTTAGCCCCGTTACTACTTAACACCTTTAATTGGATCTTGCAGAGAGGAGAAACTCCACCTTCCTGGAGAGAAGCGATTATTTCAGTTATTCCTAAAGAGGGTAAAGATAAACTAGAATGTGGCAATTATCGGCCAATTAGTGTTCTTAATTTAGATTACAAACTATTTACATCTATATTAGCGCGCAGATTGGAAAAGTTTTTACCTGGCCTAATCCATTTAGACCAGACTGGATTTATTCAACAAAGACAAACACAGGACAACATAAGGAGAACTCTGCATATATTAGAACAGGTTAATAAGAACGAGACAGAGACAATGGTAGTAGGATTGGACGCTGAGAAAGCTTTTGATTCGGTTAGTTGGGCATTCCTATACAGAGTGTTAGGAAGATTCGGCTTTCAAGAAAGGTTTATTAAAGTAATTCAGACTCTGTATGACAGTCCAACAGCCCGAATTAAGATAAATGGGGACCTCTCTGACTCCCTCATTTTAGACAGAGGCACTAGACAGGGATGCCCAATTTCTCCTCTCCTTTTTGCGCTATATATTGAACCACTTGCCCAACTAATAAGACAGAGCAAAATCGTAAAAGGTATCAAGGAGGCAGGGATTGAACAGAAAGTGGCGTTATTCGCAGATGATGTTTTGGTCTATCTGAGTGAACCAGAAAAATCATTTATAGGATTGTTTACACTGTTGGATGACTTTGGGAAAATATCAGGTTATAAAATAAATGTAAAGAAAATGCAGGTTATGTCCCTAAATTATACACCATCCAAAAAATTGCAGGATACCTACGATCTTAAGTGGGAAGCTAAATTATTAAAATATTTAGGAATAACCCTGCCGAAGGATCTTTCAACACTGTCACAGGTAAATTATGGGCCATTAATCTCAGAGATAAAAGCAGATATGCATAGATGGAATCTTATCCCCTTTTTAAGTTTAAATTCAAGGATAAATACTATAAAAATGAATATTCTTCCTCGGTTATTATATCTTTTCCGTACTTTACCAGTGGAGGTGGATGATAATCAATTCAGGGAATGGGACAAATGGATTTCCCGCTTCATTTAGCAAGGAAGGAAACCTAGAATTCGATATAACACCTTACAGTTAGGGAAGGAAAGAGGAGGTATGGTTCTTCCTTGCCTGAGAAATTATTTTTATGCCTCACAGATAACCCCTCTGTTATATTGGTGTAATAGGGAATATGAGGCTACATGGAAGGAAATAGAATTTGGATTAGTTGACAGTTTTCCTCTTCAGGCCTCAATAGCTGACAAAGGATTGATGGCCCAGTTGGAAAAATTTAATAATGCTTGGATAAATCTTACATTAAAAGTATGGCAGAAGGTGGTTAATTCATGAGGAATTAATAACATGCTAAAACTCTTTAGATGGTGTGCATATGATACCGAATTCCTTCCCAACAGAGGAGATAAAAGATTTGAGCTATGGATAAAGAAAGGTCTTACAACCTACCTCTCATTTATAGATAAAAGAGTATTACAAAGTTTCCAAATCCTGCAGGACAAACATGGCCTAGAACATAATGACTTTTTTAGGTACCTTCAAATACGAAACTATGTTAACCAGAGTTGTAGATATACAGACCTATCAACAGTAGAATTAGAATTTTTCAAGATTCTGACTTCGGCTTGCAGTTCAATACCTAGTAAATCAGTTTCTCGCCAATATAATGCACTCTCCCATGCTAAAAATGTAAATACACTGTATATTAAAGAGAAGTGGGAGAAAGAAGTGGGGTTGGTACTTTCAGAGGAGGCTTGGGGGAAAATCTGCAGCTTTCAATGGTCCTCAACTAATTCTTTGACTTGGAGAGAACATTGTTGGAAAAACATTATAAGATACTTCAAGACCCCATATCAGGAAAAATATAAAGATACAAATGTGATGTGTTGGAGAAGGTGCGGCTCCAAGGAGGCAAATCATTTTCATATTTTCTGGGATTGCCCTAAATTAAGTCTATTTTGGGAAGGTATTCATAGAACATTAGTTAAGGTACTTAGGTCCCAGATACCTCTGAACTTTGAGACGCTCTATTTGGGGCATGTATTGTTCCTTGAACAGAAGGAAGATATAAAGTTGCTGCAGGCCCTCTTAGCGGCAAGTAAGAAATCAATCACTAGAAAATGGCTAAATCCAATACCACCTACATTAGAAGATTGGTACGAAATTATCTTGGAAATATTTAAAATGGAAAAGTTGACCTACTCCCTGAGAACTCAAAAAGAAACATTTTATCAAATCTGGAATAAATGGATTGAATATATAACCCCAATGCGAGCAGACTTTAGATGACTCTCCTAATGATTTATATTGCTCTTCTCATCAACACAGTAATATTGCTAACGTAAGCACCCCTAGTCTAAATGTTTGTTGTTTTTTTTTGGAAAATAAAGAATTAACACAAGTAAAGGGAAAGATTTGGGAAAGGGATAAAAAAAAATGAAAAAATTAAGTAAATAAGTACATAGGGATTGGATAATTATGTCTGCGGGCAGGAACAAGCACGAACAAATTGGGATATAAACACCTACAATGGTTGGTATATAGGCTTGTATGCAACATTTTGGACCAGTGGAAATGGTCCAGAAGGGTTGTGTGGAAACTATTATTACCATTTTTCTTAACAACTAATTTCATTACTTAGCCTAATAGGTTAGATTTACCGCAGTACATAATTATCTATTTAAATGTTTATTTTGCTTTTATATCATCTCAATGTGTACTTAAGAATGTATAAATAATTGTAGTTTTATACATATAAAAAAATGGAAAAGGTTATATGTGTGAAAAAAGTACATGATAATTGTGAACTCCTTATCCAAATAAAAATAAAATTAAAAAAAAAGAAAAGTAGAGGTCCCAGAACAGATCCTTGTGGGACACCACTAGTCACAATCCTCCAATCTGAATGTACCCCTTCCACCATGACCCTCTGCCTGCTGCAGGCAAGCCAATTCTTAATCCACCTGGCCAAACTTCCCTGGATCCCATGCCTTCTGACTTTCTGAATAAGCCTACCGTGTGGAACCTTGTCAAATGCCTTACTAAAATCCATATAGATCACATCCACTGCACTATCCTCATCTATATGCCTGGTCACCTCCTCAATGAACTCTATCAGGCTTGGTAAACACGATCTGCCCTTCACAAAGCCATGTTGTCTGTCCCTGATCAGACCATGATTCTCTAAATGCCCAGAGATCCTATCTCTGAGAAACTTTTCCAACAGCTTTCCCACCACAGATGTAAGGCTCACTGGTCTATAATTACCCAGACTATCCCTACTACCTTTTTTGAACAAGGAGACAACATTCGCCTCCCTCCAATACTCCGGTACCATTCCCATGGACAACAAGGACATAAAGATCCTGGCCAGAGGCTCAGCAATCTCTTCCCTCGCCTCGTGGAGCAGCCTGGGGAATATTCCGTCAGGCCCCGGGGACTTATCTGTTCTGATGTATTTTAACAACTCCAACACCTCCTCTCCCTTAATATCAACATGCTCCGGAACATCAACCTCACTCATGTTGTCCTCACCTTCATCAAGTTCCCTCTCATTGGTGAATACTGAAGAGAAGTATTCATTGAGGACCTCGCTCACTTCGACAGCCTCCAGGCATATCTTCCTACCTTTATCTCTAATCGGTCCTACCTTCACTCCTGTCATCCTTTTTTCCTTCACATAATTGAAGACTGTCTTGAGGTTTTCCTTTACCCCACTCGCCAAGGCCTTCTCATGCCCCCTTCTTGCTCTTAGCCCCTTCTTAAGCTCCTTTCTTGCTTCCCTATATTCCTCAATAGATCCATCTGATTCTTGCTTCCTAAACCTCATGTATGCTGCCGCCTTCCACCTGACTAGATTTTCCACCTCACTTGTCACCCATGGTTCCTTCACCCTACCACTCTTTATCTTCCTCACTGGGACAAATTTATCCCTAACATTCTGCAAGAGATCTCTAAACATTGACCACATGTCCATAGTACATTTCCCTGCAAAAACATCATCCCAGTTCACACCCGCAAGTTCTAGCCGTTTAGCCTCATAATTTGCCCTTCCCCAGTTAAAAATATTCCTGTCCTCTCTGATTCTGTCCTTTTCCATGATAATGCTAAAGGCCAGGGAGCGGTGGTCACTGTCCCCCAGATACTCTCCCACTGAGAGATCTGTGACCTGACCCGGTTCATTACCTAGCACTAGATCTAGTATGGCATTCCCCCAGTCGGCCTGTCCACATACTGTGAGAGGAATCCGTCCTGGACACACTTAACAAACTCTGCCCCATCTAAACCCTTGGAACTAATCAAGTGCCAATCAATATTAGGGAAGTTAAAGTCACCCATGATAACAACCCTGTTATTTTTGCACCTTTCCAAAATCTGCCTCCCAATCTGTTCCTCGGTATCTCTGCTGCTACCAGTGGGCCTATAGAATACTCCCAATAGAGTAACTGCTCCCTTCCTGTTCCTGACTTCCACCCATACTGTCTCAAAAGAGGATCCTGCTACATTATCCACCCTTTCTGTGGCTGTAATAGTATCTCTGACCAGTAATGCCACCCCTCCTCCCCTCCCCCGCTCTCTATCCCTTTTAAAGCACTGAAATCCAGGAATATTGAGAATCCATTCCTGCTCTGGTGCCAGCCAAGTCTCTGTAATGGCCACTAAGTCATAATGAAGACAGTGAATCACCTGGGACTGGTGATCTTATAGAAACATAAAATTATGAGAGGGATAGATAAGATAGAGGCAGGAAAGTTATTTCCATTGACAGGTGAGACTAGAGCTAGGGGACATAGCCTCAAGGTTCGGGGGAGTAGACTTCGGACAGAGATGGGGAGGATCTGCTTTTCCCAGAGAGTGGTGAATCTGGAATTCTCCCAATGAAAAAGTGGAGGCTACCTCAGTAAATATATTTAAGACAAGGTTGGATAGGTTTTTGCATTGTAGGGGAATTAAGGGTTATGGGGAAAAGGCAGGTAGGTTGAGATGAGTCCATGGCCAGATCAGCCATAATCTTATTAAATAGCGGAGCAGGCTTGACGAGCCAGATGACCTACTCCTGCTCCTATTTCTTATGTTCCTTTGTTCTTAAAATACCTTGCCTCAGATTCAACCCCTTCACAATTACGTGCCTCTACATCTACCTTATCAACACTAATTGCTATCCACAAAATACTAAGTAGAGAGATTGTTCCAGAAACTTGAACAACAGTGTTTAGAAATGCAGCTTAGTTTGTACACTTATTGGCTCTGCTCTGCTGGCTGATTGCATTTTAATCAAATTCTTTGTCTTCAGCCAACAACACACACAAAATGTGAAGGAACTCAGCAGGCCAGGCAGCATCTGATGGAAAAAGTACAGTTGATGCTGGCCCTAAACATCAACTGTACTTTTTTTCCATAGATGCTGCTAGCCTACTGAGTTCCTCCAACACTTTGTGTGTGATGCTCAGATTTCCAGCATCTGCAGATTTTCCCTCCTCTTCACCCTCTTCATTCTCCAGTAGCTAAAACTCTCATTCCAGGGGCACCAGCAAGGTGAGTGTATCAGGCTCACAAGCCCTCTCATCGATGTACAGGAAGGGTTGGGGGTGTTCTTTCTTCGAATGACCCTGCAAAGACCTCTCCTCAGTGGCATCCCTTCCAAACTGTCCAGTCTACTGGCCCGACTACTAAAAGGGCCCAGTATTCACTCCCTATTCAGACTGCAGGGGACTACCTTCAATTGCTGTGTACAGTCTTTTTCAGTCTGTCATGCCATCAAAGTTGTGGAACTTGCTGTCTCTGCTTTAACTTAAATCCCTCCCCATCTATTTTCCCCAGCATCTTTTCTGTTCTATGCTGTTCGACTAATCATCTACCTTCAGCAACCAGCCTTCATTACAGTGTACCTTCACCATCACACTTTAGCATGCTGTTCGCAGGTGTCTGTCACGCTCTTGGTGGCTTCTGCATTCGTGTTTCCTGTAGGTATGTTTTCATCAGCTGTGGTCAGGTCTGATGTGGCTGGCTGGTGTTCATCACTTAGGTTCTCTGTAATTACACGCTTACTGGATGTTATGAGAATGCAGAGTGACTTGGACAGGCTGGGTGAGTGCAGATGCAGGTTAATGTGGATAAATGTGAGGTTATCCACTTTGGTGGTAAGACCGGGAAGGCAGATTATTATCTAAATGGAGTCAAGTTAGGAAAAGGGGAAGCACAATGAGATCTAGGTGTTCTTGTACATCAGTCACTGAAAGCAAGCATGCAAGTACAGCAGGCAGTGAAGAAAGCTAATAGCATGCTGGCCTTCATAACAAGGGGAATTGAGTATAAGAGCAAAGAGGTCCTTCTGCAGCTGTACAGGGCCCTGGTGAGACCACACCTGGAGTACTGTGTGCAGTTTTGGTCTCCAAATTTGAGGAAGGACATTCTTGCTATTGAGGGAGTGTAGCGTAGGTTCACAAGGTTAATTCCCGGGATGGTGGGACTGTCATATGTCGAAAGATTGGAGCGATTGGGCTTGTATACTCTGGAATTTAGAAGGCTGAGAGGGGATCTGATTGAAACATTTAAGATTATTAAGGGATTGGACACGCTGGAGGCAGGAAGCATGTTCCTGCTGATGGGTGAGTCTAGAACCAGAGGCCACAGTTTAAGAATAAGGGGTAGGCCATTTAGAACGGAGTTGAGGAAAAAGTTTTTCACCCAGAGAGTGATGGATATATGGAATGCTCTGCCCCAGAAGGCTGTGGAGGCCAAGTCTCTGGATGCTTTCAAGAAAGAGATGGATAGAGTTCTTAAAGATAGCCAAATCAAAGGTCATGGGGATAAGGCAGGAACTGGATACTGACTGTGGATGATCAGCTATGATCACAGTGAATGGCGGTGCTGGCTCGAAGGGCCAAATGGCCTACTCCTGCACCTATTGTCTATTGTCTCTTACTGGATACACTTGATCCCCCGCTCTGTGGGAGCAACAAGAAGGTGAGTTGTATGGCTTAACCTGAGTCCTGTGTTTCCATTGGCTGCCTCGCCGAGTCTGCACACACTTGTAAAAAGTACCATCTGTGGTCCTATCCATCTGGGAGCAAGCCCTGCCCTTTCACACAACACCCTCACCATGACTTGGTTATCTAGCTGTGGGAGGACTATCTCCTTTCCCTCTGGTTCTCTCTGATCAGCAATGTGCTGCTGTTGTTTTGCTTGGTCCTTGAACTTTAAGTTAGTTACAAAGGTCTTTCACATACTGTGTCATTCTATCCCTATAAGCCCCAGGCTTCCTGCAAACTGTAGTTACCCCATAAGGGAGTTGCATTGCTTGCCCCATCAATAATTTGTAGGGGCTGAGACCCAGTGTGCAGTTTGCTGTTGCTTGTAACCTCATCAGGATTCCTGGTAATACATCAACCCATGTCTTTCCTATCTCAGCTATAGCTTTGGCTAAAGCATTCTTGATTGTTCTGTTCATCCTTTCTACCATTCCTGAACTCTGAGAGTGGTAGGGTATGTGGAACCATTATGGAATCCCTAAAAGTAACAGTCGTCACATTTCCTTCCTCACTATCCCTGTGAAATGTGCTCCCTGATCCAAGTACACCTGAAATGTGGTTCCCCACCTTGGGAGGATTTCCTGAGTTAGAATCTGTGCAGTGATGCTGGCAGCAGAGTCCCTTGTTGGGAAAGCCTCTACCCACCCGGTGAAGTATCCATAATTACTTGACAGTAGCTTTTCACCCTGCTTTTGAGTAGGGACCCCGTGAAGTTCATTCGGATGTTTTCCCAGGGTCCCGTCAGCCATGGCTGATTTGCCAGCTGAAGCTTTATGCCCTTATCGGTGTTATGCTGGGCACAAATGATACAATGGCAGCAGAATTTCTCAACTTCCCCGCCCATCTCTGCCACCACCAGTCCTGCCGGAGGGTTGTGATCATGTTCTGCCTTCCCTGATGCATCACACCATGATGAAACTTAGTAGTATCTGTGTAAAACATGGTGGTGCCAGGACTATTTCCTCCCTGTGTGTCCTGCTCCCATCTGGTCCCACCTTTGCTCCCTTTTTCCTCCATTTCTCCTTCTCTTCTGCCTCCACCTCTTCAAATAATGTTACTAAACTGGCTTCCATTGTTTCTTCCTGCACACTTGCAATTTCAATTGCCTCTTGTTCCTCCGCTGCCTTCTTCACAGTGATGTCTGCCTATTCATTTCCTTTCTGCTCCTTACTCTCCCCTTTCTGGTGAGCTTTAATCTCAATTACTGCCTGCACTGCAGGCAGACTCACTGCTTCCAGCAGTTGTTGTATTCAGTGCCCATGCTGAATACCCGCCCTCTGCTGTCAGTGACTGCTCCCAGCCTCCCTGTATTCAGAAGCTCTACAGTAGTATGGGGTATATATTACATGAGTTGTCCCATCATTACAATTGGTTCAGTTAGTCACACTGCCCACACAGCACAGTGTAAAGCTGCTACGAAGCAGATAAGTACCTGTTCCCTTGAATAGTATGCCACTGGCTTGATTGTATCCCCATGGTCCTGCACCACTACTGCATTGCTGCTGTGTCAGTGAAAGGGGCGAGCCGTGTCTGGTAATTCTAGCACAGGTGCAGAGACCAGGGCTTTTGTGATATCTGTAAAAGCCTTTTCCTCATCTGGCCCCCCATCTTACTTCCTCCAGAGGGGGCTTCCCTCCTTTAATGAAAGCCTGATATCAAATTAAGGCCGTAATTGAATAGACCCATTACTTTCCTCACTCTGATGTTTACTGGGCAGAGCATGAAGCTGATTGCCGAATGTCTGTCATCTGACATGTCCTTTCTCTTTGGGGGAGCGGTATAGCGTAGGTACTGTACGGTTTCCTTTTCTACCTCAGTCTTGTGTGGACTGATTTTAATCATTTCGTCTTGTGGTGTCTCCAAAATGCTGGCTATCACCCCTAATCAACCTGCTTCATCTTCCAAAGCGATAGTATATTATCTGCATATTGTAAACTGGTCAACTCGTATAGTGTTAGGTTGAGCTTTTCTGAAGTCTGCACCATGACCTTATGAAAGTTGCTGGTGAACGCAGCAGGCCAGGCAGCATCTGTAGGAAGAGGTGCAGTCAACGTTTCAGGCCGAGACCCTTCGTCAGGACTAACTGAAGGAAGAGTGAGTAAGGGATCCTTCAGTTAGTCCTGACAAAGGGTCTCGGCCTGAAACGTCGACTGCACCTCTTCCCACAGATGCTGCCTGGCCTGCTGCGTTCACCAGCAACTTTGATGTGTGTTGCTTGAATTTCCAGCATCTGCAGAATTCCTGTTGTATGACCTTATGAAAAATGGCTGGGCTATTGTGGATTCCCTAAGGAAGTCTGGTCCACGTATACTGCTGCCCACCCAAGGTGAAGGCAAATCATTCTTGGGACTCAGGTGCTAAGGGGAGCTCCCAAAATCTATTAGCGATATTCAGGAGACCAGCCATTCAGGATTGTTGCAGGGCTTGCCGCAATGGGATGTAATCTCGGCATGGTCTTATTAAGGACAGTATAGTCTATTGTTAATCGATACGATCCTTTGGGCTTCTTTACTGGTCATATAAGTGAGTTAACAGTTGCTGCAATGTCTCTTGAGTATCCCTAGGTGTTTTAGTTCCTTCACCTTACCCTGAACAGCGGTTATTGCATCAATTTTTAAAGGGTACTGTTTATGGGGTTTATACAGACCCTCCTCTATTTTAATTGGGTTTATCTTTACTCGACCACAATCTTGCTTGTGTCTAGCCCACACTGCTGGGAACTGCTGACAAGTAACCCACAGACACCATCCTGACTGTAGTCTTGGATACTCGGGGCAGCTGTGACTATGCTAGGCAGGTTGTGTATTATATAGAATAGTACAGCACAGTACAGGCCCTTCGGCCCACAATGTTGTGCCGACCCTCAAACCCTGCCTCCCATATAAGCCCCCACCTTAGATTCCTCCATATACCTGTCTAGTAGTCTCTTAAACTTCACTAGTGTATCTGCCTCCACCTGTGACTCAGGCAGTGCATTCCACGCACCAACCACTCTCTGAGTAAAAAACCTTCCTCTAATATCCCCCTTGAACTTCCCACCCCTTACTTTAAAGCCATGTCCTCTTGTATTAAGCAGTGGTGCCCTGGGGAAGAGGCGCTGGCTATCCACCTTATCTATTCCTCTTATTATCTTGTACACCTCTATCATGTCTCTTCTCATCCTCCTCCTCTCCAAAGAGTAAAGCCCTAGCTCCCTTAATCTCTGATCATAACGCATACTTTCTAAACCAGGCAGCATCCTGGTAAATCTCCTCTGTACCCTTTTCAATGCTTCCACATCCTTCCTATAGTGAGGTGACCAGAACTGGACACAATACTCCAAGTGTGGCCTAACCAGAGTTTTATAGAGCTGCATCATTACATTGCGACTCTTAAACTCTATCCCTTGACTTATGAAAGCTAACACCCCATAAGCTTTCTTAACTACCCTATCCACCTGTGAGGCAACTTTCAGGGATCTGTGGACATGTACCCCGAGATCCCTCTGCTCCTCCACACTTATCCTGCCATTTACTTTGTACTCTGCCTTGGAGTTTGTCCTTCCAAAGTGTACCACCTCACACTTCTCCGGGTTGAACTCCATCTGCCACTTCTCAGCCCACTTCTACATCCTATCAATGTCTCTCTGCAATCTTTGACAATCTTCTACACTATCTACAACACCACCAACCTTTGTGTCATCTGCAAACTTGCCAACCCACCCTTCTACCCCCACATCCAGGTCGTTAATAAAAATCACGAAAAGTAGAGATCCCAGAACAGATCCTTGTGGGACACCACTAGTCACAATCCTCCAATCTGAATGTACTCCCTCCACCACCACCCTCTGCCTTCTGCAGGCAAGCCAATTCTGAATCCACCTGGCCAAACTTCCCTGGATCCCATGCCTTCTAACTTTCTGAATAAGCCTACAGTGTGGAACCTTGTCAAATGCCTTACTAAAATCCATATAGATCACATCCACTGCACTACCATCATCTATATGCCTGGTCACCTCCTCAAAGAACTCTTAACAGGCTTGTTAGACACGATCTGCCCTTCACAAAGCCATGCTGACTGCCCCTGATCAGACCATGATTCTCTAAATGCCTATAGATCCTATCTTTAAGAATCTTTTCCAACAGCTTTCCCACCACAGACGTAAGGCTCACTGGTCTATAATTACCCGGACTATCCCTACTACCTTTTTTGAACAAGGGAACAACATTCACCTCCCTCCAATCCTCCGGTACCATTCCCGTGGACAACGAGGACATAAAGATCCTAGCCAGAGGCTCAGCAATCTCTTCTCTCGCCTCGTGGAGCAGCCTGGGGAATATTCCGTCCGGCCCCGGCGACTTATCTGTCCTAATGTATTTTAACAACTCCAACACCTCCTCTTCCTTAATATCAACATGCTCCAGAACATCAACCTCCCTCATATTGTCCTCACCATCATCAAGTTCCCTCTCATTGGTGAATACCGAAGAGAAGTATTCAATGAGGACCTCGCTCACTTCCACAGCCTCCAGGCACATCTTCCCACCTTTATCTCTAATCGGTCCTACCTTCACTCCTGTCATCCTTTTTTTCATCACATAATTGAAGAATGCCTTGGGGTTTTCCTTTACACTACTCGCCAAGGCCTTCTCATGCCCCCTTCTTGCTCTTCTCAGCCCCTTCTTAAGCTCCTTTCTTGCTTCCCTATATTCCTCAATAGACCCATCTGATCCTTGCTTCCTAAACCTCATGTATGCTGCCTTCTTCCACCTGACTAGATTTTCCACCTCACTTGTCACCCATGGTTCCTTCACCCTACCATTCTTTATCTTCCTCACCAGGACAAATTTATCCCTTACATCCCGCAAGAGATCCCTAAACATCGACCACATGTCCATAGTACATTTCCCTGCAAAAACATCATCCCAATTCACACCCGCAAGTTCTAGCCTTATAGCCTCATAATTTGCCTTTCCCCAATTAAAAATGTTCCTGTCCTCTTTGATTCTATCCTTTTCCATGATAATGCTAAAGGCCAGGGAGCGGTGGTCACTGTCCCGCAGATGCTCACCCACTGAGAGATCTGTGATCTGACCTGGTTCATTACCTAGTACTAGATCTAGTATGGCATTACCCCTGGTCGGCCTGTCCACATACTGTGACAGGAATCCATCCTGGACACACTTAACAAACTCTGCCCCATCTAAACCCTTGGAACTAATCAGGTGCCAATCAATATTAGGGAAGTTAAAGTCACCCATGATAAGAACCCTGTTATTTTTGCACCTTTCCAAAATCTGCCTCCCAATCTGCTCCTCTGTATCTCTGCTGCAACCAGGGGGCCTATAGAATACCCCCAGTAGAGTAACTGCTCCCTTCCTGTTCCTGACTTCCACCCATATTGACTCAAAAGAGGATCCTGCTTCATTACCCACCCTTTCTGTAGCTGTAATAGTATCCCTGACCAGTAATGCCACCCCTCCTCTCCTTTTTCCACCCTCTCTATCCCTTTTAAAGCACTAAAATCCAGGAATATTGAGAATCCATTCCTGCCCTGGTGCCAGCCAAGTCTCTGTAATGGCCACTACATCATAATTCCATGTATGTATCCAAGCTCTCAGTTCATCACCTTTGTTCCTGATGCTTCTTGCATTGAGGTACACACATTTCAGCCCTTCTACCTTACTGTCTTTACACCATTTATTCTGCTTCTCTTTCCTCAAAGCCTCTCTGTATGTTAGATCTGGCTTTACTCCATGCACTTCTTTCACTGTTGTATCGCTCTGGGTCCCATCCCCTTCGCAAATTAGTTTAAACCCTCCCGAACCATGCTAGCAAACCTACCTGCAAGGATATTGCTCCCTCTCGAGTTCAGGTGCAACCCATCTAATCTGTACAGTTCCCACCTTCCCCAGAAGAGATCCCAATGATCTAAAAATCTAAAACCCTGCTCCCTGCACCAACTCCTCAGCCACGCATTCAACTGCCATCTCCTCCAATTCTTACCATCACTGTCAGCAATCCTGAGGATGTCACCCTTGAGGTCCTGTTCTTCAGCCTTCTGCCTAATTCCGGAAACTCACACTTCAGGTCCTCATCCCTCTTCCTGCCTATGTCGTTGGTCCCAACATGTATCACGACTTCTGGTTGCTTTCCCTCTCATACCAGGATGTCGTGCACCCGGTCAGAGACATCCCAGACCCTGACACCCGGGAGGCAACAAACCATGGGAGTGTCCTTCTCACGTCCACAAAATCTCCTGTCTGCTCCCCTGACTATAGAGTTTTCAATGACGACAGCTCTCCTCTTCTCTGTCCCACCCTTCTGCACCACAGAGTCAGACTCAGTGCCGGAGGCCCTGCCATTGTGGCTCACACCTGATCGGTCGTCCCCACCAACAGTATCCAGGACGGTAAACTTATTATTCAGGGGAGTGGCTACAGGGGCCCTCTGCACTACCTGTCTGCTTTCCACCCTCTGACTGTCACCCAACGACCTGCTTCCAACAGCCTAGGTGTGACTACCTCCCTGTAGCTCTCATCTATGACTGCCTCATTCTCCCTTATGAGTCGAAGGTCATCCAGCTGCTGCTCCAGATTCCTTGCACGGCCTTCCAGATCGCTGAACCGTATGCACTTCTGGCAGATGTGACTCTGCGAGAGAGGGGCGTTCCCTCAAGACTGCCACATCTCACATGAGAGGCACATCACCGTCTCAGAGACATTGTAAAAACTAACTGCGAGCAAGCTTGTCCTCCGCCTCTTCTCGTCGAAGCCTCTCGAGTCAAAGCCTTAAAGCTCCACTCCTTCACTGGCCGCTTTCCACTTTCAATATTCTATTGGTTGTGCATGTTTGCTGGCCCTGATTTGTCCAAGTTATTTCTCCTTTCCTGAATCAATAAAGGCCCCTGCTTCCCTTAGGATGTCTATGCCATGGATAGTCCAAATCGATTATTTGGACATACCCAGAAATACACTGGAAGCTGCACTCTGCCAATTTTGAGTATTTGTGACTCGCTTCTTTCTGCTTTCACTGTTTTCCCTCCTACATGCGTAATATAAATAGCCTGTCTGGTTGTCGGCAAGGGTTGGTCAGTTTTCAATAGCGACTCCCCTTTGTCCACTACCATATCGTATTGCCAACCCCCTAACATAGCTGTCGGGTACATCGGCAGGCCACCAGCGCTGGCAGTGGGGGCCACCGCCACATCTTTTACTGACTTAGCTCTGTGATCTGATGGACAGTCAGACTGTGTGCCGATAGGGTGAGAGATTACGTGTCTGCTGTGACGTGCAGCTGTTTACCTTTCCTCTTTTTTGGACACTGCCTCCACCCATGCCCCTGTAGTATGTCAACTCCTTTACGTTCCCACGTCTATTCCAGCAGTTCCTTGCTTCATGCCCTGGCTGCCAGCAAATAAAACAAATTCTCTGGGACATCACAGCAGCTACATCCACTGTAGCCATTTTTGAGCACCTGAACTCATGATGCCTGCTGTATTCCTTTGCATCACACTCGCAAAACACATATGCTAAAATGCAGCTCCCCTAATGAATATACACCCCCACTTTGGCATCCTGAACCTCGGTAACCACCCTTCGCAACTGGAGGCTCCATCTCACCAAATTAACACGCAAGGTTTTGTCTCTTACATAAACATACATGCACACACAAATACCACTTTTATATCTACCAGTTCAGCTCTCCATGTTTGTGATATCTCGTGTTCCTGTGTACCACCGACCGGAACAGATCCAAGTGTAAGTGCTAATTTTTAAAAATACTCAGTCACTTAGACTGCTAAAGTCGCTGGCCACACGGTGGGTCACGAAGGTATCCCACTTCTGACACCAAATGTTGTTGAGTGAATGAAGTGGATGGAGAAGTGAACTGGTAGATACAAAACAGCTTCTTTATTCGACAAAACAGGCATCAAACAGAGACACTTCCAGTCGAAAAGTCTGGTTGGCCCAACATGGGGCTCGATATTTATGTGCCAGACATCCAGGGACAGCTTCATAGTTACAAGGTATGGACAATGCTTTATTTCAAACGACATACAACATCCACACCTCCTGATTCGCATCCAAACCACAGGCATCCAAATGAATTTTAATCAGCATTGTATGTCTGGGATTCACAACTCTTAGGAACCCACTGTTCAGAGCTGCACTCCAAATTAAATGCACAATACATTTTCAGATGTGAAGACTGGTAGCTAAAGTCAATTGCTAGATGTATAAATCCTAAACCCAAAAATTGCTCTAACAGGCTCAACCACAAGCTGCTCAAAAAAGCCATCTCAGAATTGGAATCAGAATGAGAATCTGGTCTATTATGACCGACATGTTGTGAAAGTTGTTAACTTAGCAGCAGCTGTAGAAGAGAGAAATAAATAATTAAGTCAATTACAAAAATTGTGCAGAAACAGAAATAACATATATTGAAAAAGTGAGATAGAGTTCACAAGTTCAATGTCCATTTAGGAATTAGATGGCAGAGGGGATGAAGCTGTTCCTGAATCGCTGAGTGTGTGCCTTCAGGGTTCTGGACTCGTAGGCACTCTCGGAATTATCCCTCCTATAATCCAGCACCAACCCGAGTTTCCCAGTCTACCTGCATATTGCGGTACCCCTGACTGTTGTAACATTGCTGTTTTGGCAACACCACCTCCCCCGCCTTCCTGCCTGTCCTTTTGATACAATGTGTATTCTTGGATATTAAGCTCCCAGCTATAATCTTTCAGCCATAATTTAGTGATGCCTACACTATCATACCTTGCAACTGTGCTGCAAGATGTTCTACCTATTCCGTATACTGTGCACATTCAAACACCTTCAGTTCTGTATTCACCCTTTTCACCCAGAGAGTGGTGGATATATGGAATGCTCCACCCCAGAAGGAGGTGGAGGCCAAGTCTCTGGATGCTTTCAAAAAAGAGGTGGATAGAGCTCTTAAAGATAGTGAAATCAAAGGTTATGGGGATAAGGCAGGAACTGGATACTGATTGTGGATGATCAGCCATGATCACAGTGAATGGCGGTGCTGGCTCGAAGGGCCGAATGGCCTACTCCTGCGCCTATTGTCTATTTTCAATTTTGTTTGCTCTTTATGTTGCAACTCAGCTGGTTGACTGCAATTTTGCCCTATCAACAACCTCTCCTCACTACGTATTACCTCTGTTTGTTATCCAGCTACCTCACCTACAGCACTATTATCCGTCTTTCCTATGATACTTCTTGCATTGAAATATAGGCAGCTCAGGACACTAGACACACCATGCATCTGACTACACAATCTCTCCACTAACTGTTGCAGCTCACTGGTTCCCTCCCCCCTGCAACTCTAGTTTAAACCCCACCATGCAGCATTAAAGAACCTTCCCACTAGGATATTAGTCCCCCTCCAGCTCATGTGCAAAACAATCCTTCTGTACAAGTCCCACCTTCCCTGGAAGCGTGCCTAATGATCCAGAAATCTTATGCCCTCCCTCCTACACCAACTTCTCAGCCACATATTAAACTGTATAATCTTTGTAGTTCTGGCCTCACAAGCACATATGTAGCACGTATAGCATCCTGAGATCACAACCCTAGAGGTCCTGCACTTTAACTTAGCACCCAACTCCCTGAACTCCCTATGCAGAACCTCGTCACTCATCCTACCTATGTCATTGGTACCTACATGAACCATGAATTCAGGCCGTTCACCCTCCCACTTAAGAGTGCCGAGGACTCGATCTGAGATAACGTGGGCCCTGGTGCACCGTGAGGCAACATACCATCCAAGAATCTCATTCTGGCCTACAGAACCTCCTGTCCGTTCCCCTGACGAACAAATCCCCTATCACCACAGCATGCCTCTTTTGTCCCCTTCCCTTCTGAGCCACAGTGCCAGAGACCCAACCACTGTGACTTTCCTCTGTTAGGCCATCCCCCCGACAGTATCCAAAGTGATATACCTGTTGTTTTTTTCAGGAGTAGAATTAGGTCCATCGAGTCTGCTCCGCCATTCAATCATGGCTGATCCTTTTTGCCCTCCTCAGCCCCACACATCAGCCTGCTTCCTGTAACCTTTGATGCCGTGTCCAATCAAGAGCCTATCAGGCTCTGCTTTAAATATACCCAGTGAGCTGGCCTCCACAGCTGTCTGTGGTAATAAATTCCACAAATTCACCACCCTTTGGCTAAAGAAATTTCTCCACATCTCTGTTTTGAAAGGGCACCCCTTTATCCTGAGGCTGTGCCTTCATGTCCTAGACTCTTCCACCATGGGAAACATACTTTCCATATCTGCTCTGCCTAAGCCTTTCACCATTTTTTAAAGTTTTCAATGAGATCCTCCCTCATCCCTCTAAATTCCAGTGGGTACAGACCCAGAACCATCAAACATTCCTCATATGATAACCCTTTCATTCCCGGAATCATTCATGTGAACCTCCTCTGAACCCTCTCCAATGCCAGCACATCTTTTCTAAGATGAGGGCCCCCAACTTGTTCTTAATATTCAAGGTGAGACCTCACCAGTGCCTTATAAAGCCTCAGCATCACGTCCTGCTCGTGTATTCTAGACCTCCTGTAATAAATGCTAACATTGGATTGGTTAACTAATAGAAAAAGTTTGGATACGTGGCTATTACTCTGATTGTCCGTCAGTGGTGAACGGTGTGCTGCGGGGATTGGTGCTGGGCCCGCAACTGTTCACGATATGCAGTAAGGATCTGGAAGAGGGAATCGAGTGTAGTATATTTAAGTTTGCTGTTAATACCAAATTGAATGGAAAAGCAAATTGTGCAGAAGATACAGAGAGTCTGCAGAGAGATATAGATAGGTTAAGTGAGTGGTCAGGGGTCTGGTAGATGGAATATAATGCTGGTAAATGCAAGGTTATCCACTTTGGTAGGAAAAGTGAAAGCAGATTATTATTTAAATGGTGAAAAATTGTAGCACGCTGCTGTGCAGGAGGACTTGGGAGTGCTTGTGCATGAATCACGAAAGAGGGGTTTGCAGGTGCAACAGATTATGAAGAAGGCAAATGGAATGTTGGCCTTCATTGCTAGAGGGATTGAATTTAAGAGTAGGGCGGTTATGCTGCAACTGTACAGGGTACTGGTGAGGCCGCACCTAATTTGCACATTGCATGTTCAGACGTAGACGTAAGGTCAAGATTCTTACTCCACGTGTATGTGAAGGATGTAAGAAAGTTAGTTCAATTCAATCCAATTCCTTACTTGAGGAAGGATATACTGGCTTTGGAAGTGGTGCAGAGGAGGCTCGCCAGGTTGATTCCAGAGATGAGAGGGTTAGACTATGAGGAGAGATTGAGTTGACTGGATTGTACTCGCTGGAATTTAGATGAATGAGAGGAGATCTTATAGAAACATATAAAATTATGAAAGGGATAGATAAGATAGAGGTAAAGAAAGTTGTTTCCACTGATAGGTGAGGCTAGAACGAGGGGACATTCCAGATTCGGGGGAGTAGATTTTAGAAGGGAGATGAGGAGGAACTGCTTTTCCCAGTGTGTGGTGAATCTGTGGAATTTTATGCGTAATGAATGCCCAAGTCCAGCCGGAATATAACTCACAAGTGCTCTTGAAAGTCGAGTATTAACCCTACCTACCAACAACCAAGCATTGCCATCCTGGTCCCCTTCGTGATAGCTTATGAAGATGCATGTGACTTCCCTCCCAGAGCTGATAGGTGTTTGTGCACTTGACTCTTGAAGGCTTGGACCCCATCGTCACAGATGTTTCCAACCACAGCATCTGGAAGGCTGTTCCAAATTCTGATAGCACAGTGAAGGTTGCTTCTATCCAGTGTGTAGGTTCTTGCATCAGGCATAGAAACAGCATGAGCAGGCGTAGATAAACTTGATCGTGTGGTGCGCTGTCTCTCATAAGATGAAGGCAGCATGGCGCAAATGTCTGCAGGGCTGTGGCTGGTGTGCATTTTGTAGCTGCACGACCTGTCGTCTGTGGTGCAAGCTACTGATGGCGACTTCTCATGAGCTGTGGCTTCATCTACACCTATAATCCTGAGAGCCTTTCTTTAAATGGAATCAAGCTGGCTGAGGACACTCTGTGAGGCATTCATCCATGATAAGCAGGCATATTCCATGATACTTTACTTCGAACCTGGGCTTTGTAAACCGTGGCTCTGCCCTCTTTGTCTAGTTTGGATGCTGCTTTCCGCAGAGCTCCAAGCCTTTGTCCAGCGTTGTTTGAAATAGTGGAAAGGTGTTTATCCCACACCAACTTGCTGTCACTATTAACACCAGCTTGCAGTTCCCAAAAGCTTAGTCTTGCATTAATTCAACTAATGTATCATAAAAAGTATATTAAAAAAAAATTGATTCCAGGGTTAGATTGATCTTAGAGTAAGTTAAAAGGTTGGCACAATATCATGGTCTGAAAGGCCTTTATTATGTTGTCATGTTCTCTGATCTTTGATACTGTAATATGGGTAAATAATAAGGAAAATTTGCCTTTAGATCTCAGTGAGCAATTGATTTCTCATTTGTCTTCCAGAACCCGGTGAAGCGGATCCCAGACTCGCATGAAATCACGCTGATCCATGGCAAAAAAACGGTGAGATGTGTCCTAACTTGGGAACACAAAAGTATCAAAAAGAGTATCAGCACATTGTCCCAAACACAAGAGCATCAGGAACAGAAGCAGGTTGAAGTGTTTCAACTACAGACACGACACCTGCTGCCATTCAGGAAGATAATAGCTGAATGTGAGCATCAAATTTACTTTTCTGCCCAAACATGTATCCTCTGTACATAGTTCTCAAAAAGTTGTGCCACAGTTAGGGCATTTAGTACAAGAGTTAGGATGTCATGTTACTGCTGCACAAGTCTTTGGTGAGACCAAACGTTATGTGCAGTTCTGGTTACCATACTTAGGGACGGATGTGACTAAGCTAGATATGATACAGAAATGATTCATAACATGACTGGAGGGTCACAGCTGTAAGAAGAAGACAAGAGGATAAAATGTGAGAGAATAGGACCAATCAAGTGTGACAGTGGAAAAGTGTGTCTGGAACCATAGGAGATAGCAGAGGTACTTAATGAATACTTTGCTTCAGTATTCACTACAGAAAAGGTCCTTGGCAATTGTAGGGATGACTTACAGCGGACTGAAAAGCTTGAGCATGTAGATATTAAGGAAGAGGATGTGCTGGAGCTTTTGGTATCAATCAAGTTGGATAAGTCACTGGGACCGGACAAGATCTACCCCAGGCTACTGTGGGAGGCAACAGAGGAGATTACTGAGCCTCTGGCAATGATCTTGGCATCATCAATGGGGATGGGAGAGGTTCCGGGGGATTGGAGGGTTGCAGATGTTGTTCCCTTATTCAAGAAAGGGAGTAGAGGTAGCCCAGGAAATTATAGACCAGTGAGTCGTACCTCAGTGGTTGGTAGGTTGATGGAATAGATCCTGAGAGGCAAAATTTATGAACATTTGGAGAGGCATAATATGATTAGGAATAGTCAGCATGGCTTTGTCAAAGGCAGGTCGTGCCTTACGAGCCTGATTGAATTTTTTGAGGATATGACTAAACACATTGATGAAGGTAGAGCAGTAGATGTAGTGTATAAGGATTTCAGCAAGGCATTTGATAAGGTACCCCATGCAAGGCTTATTGCGAAAGTAAGGAGGCATGGGATCCAAGGGGACATTGCTTTGTGGATCCTGAACTGGCTTGCCCACAGAAGGCAAAGAGCGGTTGTAGACGGGTCATATTTTGCATAGAGGTCGGTCACCAGTGGAGTGCCTCAGGGATCTGCTCTGAGACCCTACTCTTCGTGATTTTTATAAATGACCTGTATGGGGTAGTGGATGGGATGGGTTAGTAATTTTGCTGATGACACAAAGGTTGGGGGTGTTGTGGATAGTGTGGAGGGCTGTCAGAGGTTGCAGCAGGACCTTGATAGGATGCAAAACTGGGTGAGAAGTGGCAGATGGATTTCAACCCAGATAAGTGAGGTGGCTCATTTTGGTAAGTATAAAATGGTAGAATGTAATATAATGTAATATAATGGTAGAATATAGTATTAATGATAAGACACTTGGCAGTGTGGAGGATCAGACAGATCTTGGGCTCCTTTTCTCCTTGGAGCAACGGAGGATGAGAGGTGAACTGATAGAGGTATGAACATAGAACATAGAATAGTACAGCACAGTACCAGCCCTTCGGCCCACAATATTGTGCCGACCCACAAACCCTGCCTCCCATATAAGCCCCCACCTTAAATTCCTCCATGTACCTGTCTAGTAGTCTCTTAAACTTCACTAGTGTATCTGCCTCTACCACTGACTCAGGCAGTGCATTCCATGCACCAACCACTCTCTGAGTAAAAAACCTTCCTCTAATATCCCCCTTGAACTTCCCACCCCTTACCTTAAAGCCATGTCCTCTTGTATTGAGCAGTGGTGCCCTGGGGAAGAGGCGCTGGCTATCCACCTTATCTATTCCTCTTATTATCTTGTACGCCTCTATCATGTCTCCTCTCATCCTCCTTCTCTCCAAAGAGTAAAGCCCTAGCTCCCTTAATCTCTGATCATAATGCATTCTTTCTAAACCAGGCAGCATCCTGGTAAATCTCCTCTGTACCCTTTGCAATGCTTCCACATCCTTCCTATAGTGAGGCGACCAGAACTGGACACAGTACTCCAAGTGTGGCCTAATCAGAGTTTTATAGAGCTGCATCATTACATCGCGACTCTTAAACTCTATCCCTCAACTTATGAAAGCTATCACCCCATAAGCTTTCTTAACTACCCTATCCACCTGTGAGGCAACTTTCAGGGATCTGTGGACATGTACCCCGAGATCCCTCTGCTCCTCCACACTACCAAATATCCTGCCATTTACTTTGTACTCTGCCTTGGAGTTTGTCCTTCCAAAGTGTACCACCTCACACTTCTCCAGATTGAACTCCATCTGCCACTTCTCAGCCCACTTCTGCATCCTATCAATGTCTCTCTGCAATCTTTGACAATCCTCTGCACTATCTACAACACCACCAACCTTTGTGTCATCTGCAAACTTGCCAACCCACCCTTCTACCCCCACATCCAGGTCGTTAATAAAAATCACGAAAAGTAGAGGTCCCAGAACAGATTCTTGTGGGACACCACTAGTCACAATCTTCCAATCTGAATGTACTCCCTCCACCACCACCCTCTGCCTTCTGCAGGCAAGCCAATTCTGAATCCACCTGGCCAAACTTCCCTGGATCCCATGCCTTCTAACTTTCTGAATAAGCCTACCGTGTGGAACCTTGTCAAATG